>NC_046160.1:65318020-65445520 GCF_011064425.1 Rattus rattus
CAGACACTGGAGAGAGCCGGGCTCAGTGCTGACACTCACGGTGCTCTTCTTCCGCAACGGTGACCAAAGCTTCTAGGAGCTTTATTCCTTCCTGACAGAGCTGCAGCTCGGCAGCATCTCCAGGCCTCCTCCTGTCCATTTCCTGCAGTTTCTCCACAATGGAAGACGCTAAGGAGTAAATGTACGGGTAGGAAATGGCCGGCTTTGGATACTGAAAAATGGAGTGTAGGAGCTGACAGGTCTTCATTTGTACCTAACCAGGCAAGATGAGAAGAGAGTGTAAATTTAAAAAAGCTAGAACAGAGAGTCACACAGAACAAATGCTCTCGCAAACTCTTTGCAGTTAAAGTGGCAAAAGTTTATATTATCCTAGTTCTCTTTAGTTTTGGAAGTGCTAGGACCATTATATAAAAACAGTGGCGGCCGTGGCCGTGCAATGTGGAGCAGCACAGAGGAGCTCAGTGCAGCGGGAGGGGCTCACCCTCTAGCGCACTTCCTCAGGTGTCTCTGGACTGTGTAAAACATGCAGTCACAGTAAAAACGAACACAATAAAGTGTTTTACAGCAAAATTCTACACATTTGATCCATGTCATGGTCCAAATGTTTTAAGGCCCACACTAAGATGTGCCATGACTTGTCACAGCTTCCACTTGGAGCCTGCTACAACTTGGGCAGGTAGCCAGTGACAAACTGGACATAAGGATAAAGGAAAACAGCTACACACTCATCCATACACCGCCTCCTTAAATTCTAGGCATATTCTGAGCATTAGTATTAGTTTTCCTCTGAGAAAATTTGGTTCCAGTGTCTTTGCTAGGAAGAAGTATTTCTGAGTATGGGCTCCAAATCATTTCATAACACATGAAAAAACAAACATTTAATCTGGCCTAACCTAATCTATTATTCCTTATTGCATTTTTTCTTTAAAGATGATGCACAAATTATCATAAAAATCCTGTGTTGTATCAATGATTTTATTTTAATACATTATGTGTATGTGTATGCTTCTGGGTGTGATATGGGTACTTGAGTGCAGTGTGCACAGAGACTGAAGGTCCAGGCAGCTGCAAACTATCCAATTAGAATGCTGGAAGCTGAGCTTTGGCCCTCTGGTAGGAGGCGCTGGTAACTGCCAAACCCATCTCTCCAGTTCTGTGGTTTTGGTTTTCTGTTTTCACTATGTAGTCCTGGTTGACCTGAAACACATTATGTAGATGGGCTAGCCTTGGACTAATGGGCATTTCTCCTATCTTCGCATTCCCAGTGCTGGGATTAGTGTAACCACACTACTCTGAAGCGTTACACCAATATTAAAGTGCTCTCACTTAAACATACAGTACTATTTTACCTTTGTGGTCTTGGATTTAGTCTCATGCAGCTTAGGATGGCCTTGGCTCAGCCGCTTGGGATCTCCATCTCTAGCCCCAGTGCAGTGCTGACATTGCCATGCTAGGTTTGTACAGTCCTGGGCATCAAGCCTGGGGCCCTGTGTGTGCAGGTGTGCACACTGCCCACTGAACCACACTCTAGTCCCTAGATACTTTTTGTCATAGAAATCGAGATCACAAAGAAGTACAGTGTATATCATAAAGGCAACATGTCTCAACAGATCTCCACTGCAAATAGCTCTCTGCTAAAAGACATTTACCACAGAATCTTTGCTCTCCAGGGCAGCCTTAAATTTTTCAATGCAGCGATTCTGAAGGCAGGGGACAGCTGTCACTTCTGGACTGGTAGATAAAATAAATACTGTGATGGCAGTAAGCAAGCTGACTTCATCAAGCTCTTGATGTGCTCCATCTACTGTGGAGAAATGACAGTTAGGAGGCTCATATTTACTGAGTCACATGTCTGTATGACGCTGTCTTTAGTTTGGTTAGCAACATTTTTTCCTTGCAGACACACTGACTCTTCAGAACCCCAGAGGGCAGCTGGACAGTGGTGGTCCATGTCTGGGTGCTCAAAGTCCCATGTGTGCTAGTCCACTCCCACCACACACACACCCGAGAGACTGAGCCTTGCACGGACCAGGCAAGTACTCCACCATTGAGCTCCATCTCCATTTTTCCAAGGACTAGTTAGAATAAATATTCTAACTAAATACTCTTAATGAAGTATTAAAGTAGCCATGAAAACCTGGTAATTTAGAAAGGGTGATGCTGGGCAGTGGTGGCCCATGGTTTTAATTCCAGCACTTGGGAGGCAGAGGCAGGTGGATCTCTGTGAGCTGGAGGCCAGTCTGCTCTACAGAGTTCCAGGACAGCCAAGGCTATACAGATAAACCATGTCTTAAAAACAGACAGACACATCCAGAGACTGCCATACCTGGGGATCTATCCCACATGCAGTCACCAAACCCAGTCACTACTTCTGATGCCAAGGGCTGCTTGCTGACAGGAGCAGATATGGGTGTCTTCTCAGAGGCTCTGCCAGAGCCCTTCTGATACAGATGAGGATGGTTGCAGCTAACCATTGGATTGGACAAGGGGATCCCAATGGAGTTAGAGAAAAGACTGAAAGAGCTGAAGGGGTTTGCAACACCATAGGAAGAATAACAATATCAACCACCCAGACACCACCAGAGCTCCCCGGGACTAAAACACCAACCACGAGTTTACATGGAGGGACCATGGCTCCAGCTGCAGAGGATGGCATTGTCCGGCATCAATGAGGGGAGAGGCCCTTGGTCCTGTGAAAGCTTTTTTCCCAGTGTAGGGGAATGCCAGGAAGATGAGGTGGGAGTGGGTGGGTGGGAGTGGGAGCATCCTCATAGAAGCAGGGGAGGGAGGAAAGGGGATAACATTTGAAATATAAATACATAAAATATCCAAGAAAAATAAAATCATTAAAAAAAAAGAAGTGAAGCTGAAAAAGTAAAAATCAACTTTTAAAACTAAACAGAAGTTTTGGACTTTACATTAGAGCCAAAATTGGATCTAAAGCTAGTTCTGTTTATCAAAGTAACTTTTTCACTAGAATTTGCTATATAGAGTTTGAAAAATCTCCCTAATTTATGTATTCTGATTTAAAAGTGCAAAAAAGCCAGATAGACTGACAAAACAAAATGAGAAAAAGTGGTAAACTTGATTCATTAAATCAAATTAAGCTTTAATTAATTGATTAAGTAATTAATTAAAAAATAGCTTCTTGGGTTTTTGGCCAAGATCAAGTGTTGTGGTTGGTTTAAAACCCAAAACAAAACAAACAAAAATCTTCCAGAACTTCAAATAGCCTAGGCTGACCTCCAACTTGCTGTGTGGCTGTAGATGGCCTTTCCTGAGTGCTGGGCTTGCAGGCTGAGCTACCGTGCCAAGTGTATGTAGTGCTGGGGTGGAAAGCAGGGCTTTGTGCATGGTAGACAAGTACTGATCAGCTTCAACCTAGCCCACTAAATGGTTGTTATTTACAAACAAATGGCACGCATAAACAGTAGCACCAGTTAAAGCAATTCAGTAAGTACTTAAACGACACATGTGCCAGCCAGCCCTCTTAGGCAACCTCACTCTAACATAGGGATCAAATAAAGAATTTACAGCCAGCTAGTAACAAGGTCCATGCTTATGAAAACATTAGAGATACAGAGAGCAGCACGTGTGCTCAAGTCTGTAAACCCAGCCCTTGGGAGGCCGGGCAGGAGAATGGAATGCCAGGCAATCCTGTGCCGCAGACTCACCATCAGCCGGGGCTACTCGAGACCCTACCTCAGGGGAAAAATCACTCAAAACGCCAGACAGTGAGCCAGGGTGACTGACACTGGGTGGATGGAAACTCCGAGGGCTGACACCTGAGAGGAGATGACGTGGGGAAAGGGCATCTTATGGAGGAGTGGAATCTAATAGAGACCATGTCTGCGTTTTCTCAGGTGAGCTGGACATGTTAAAGTGAGCCACACAGCAGTGCCCTGACTGCTCTGTGGTGCTTGGACACTGCACCCCAGCAGCCACACTGTCTGACTGAGTGAGAAACAGAAATCTGGTCATTTGCCCAAGCCACACCAAGTCAGTAAGGGGACGGTGTGACACAGGCATGCATCCAGGGGTTCTCCTGCTTCACCCCAGCAAAGTTATTTCTAGTCATTCAGAGCAACCTGAAAGTGCAGCACGGACAGCTGTTAGTCAGTAGGAGCACCTTTAAAGTCAGTAAGGTAAATGTCTCCTGCGCCTCCGCCCATTTCCCCTACAATCCCTCTACTGCCCTTTACATACAGAGGACAGACAGAAGAGACGTCTGCTTGGCAGCAGGAGTCTTGTGCGGCTCATGCAGGCGCCCGTGCCAACAGCTGTCTGAGAGTCATCCTGGAATCTAACCCTCTAGCTGTAGCCCTGGCCAACGTCCTAGCAACTTCATGAGAGGCTCAGGCCTTTTCTTGAGATAGGGCCTGGCTTGGCTAGGCCAGCCCTGAACTCACTGTGTAACTAAGGATGGCCTTGACCTCCGATATCCTTGCTTCTACTGCCAAGCGTTGGGATGATTGGCAGCATCAGGCCAAGCTGGGAGCAAGCAGTCCCTCTGCAAACATCTTACTTTCCTGACCAGCTCCTACTGATTTATGGTAACAGTCAAAGCTCTCTGTCCTGGCTGATCACAGATGCACCCACACACTACTGCGTGTCTGGGGTAAAAGGAGGATTTGTTATGATGGAGAATTCCCCTCTTACATTGGCAGAGGCTAGCACATTCAAATGTGCTGGAAATGTATTCCAATGTGCTGTTCTCGTCACCGTAATTCCAATCCCGATATTCTTTACCGCCTTTTCTCTCTTAAATATGGGCTCTCTTAAATACGGTCTCTTCTACGTGAGACTACCAAATATGATCAACAGAATAGCTTAGCCAAAAACCAGGAACAGAGACAGAAGCACCACGCCTCTACCTTCGACCTGCCGGTCTCACTGACCTGGGCTCCAGCAGTCAAGCACAGTTGCCAATGCACTTTGGAGGAGGCTGGTCCAAGCTTCGTGGCTCTTTTCTGCCCGGGCCATGGGGGATGTCAAGATTCCTTTCAGAGCGTGTAGGGAGGCTGTGACTGTGGAGGACAACTGCCCCCCAGGTAACTTCACAGCAGTTTCCCGGAGGACTCCAATGGCAAGGTACAGTATGGTAGGGAGAACTGAGATGCTCCCTGCAAGGTAAGGTGAAAACTGTGAGCATGCATGCTTTCTAAAGTCGTCAAGGGAAGACGCTCGTCAGTGCAGGGCACCCACTGCTCGTGCAGAAGACTTCCAGCACGTGCCAAGCCTCCTCACTCCCTCATACAGGGAGTGCCCAGCTTTGTAAAACATGGTTCTTGGGCTCCAACTCAGGCCCCTCTGCTTGCAGGGCAATCCAACCAATGGATCACCAAAGCAACTTCCCCATCAATTAAGATTTTTACAGTTGGATCAAATTCTGACAGTTGTAACTGGAAATGTTACTTTGGTTGTATCGCTTAGTATCAAGCTTTTGATATACTATACCTATTAGTGTAATAACTATTAATAACTATTAATCTTTCTTTTTTAAAAATAAGGTCTCAGTACATATTACATATCTGGCTGTCCAGAACTCACTCTGTGGACCCGGCTGGCCTCGACTGCAGAGAAATCTATCTATCTATCTGCCTTTGTCCTCTAAGTCTTGGGATAAAGTGTGTCCTCTAAGTCATGCTCAGCTCAGCTTTCCTATCTTATCTGTTATAGTCTTTGTTGCCTTTGAGGCAGGGGCTCACTGTGTATCCAGGGTGGGTGAACTCCTGATTCTTCTGCCTCAGACTCTGGAAGGCTGACGTGACAGGCATGCATCTCCAAGTCTAGTCCTATCTCCCCATTTTGAGGTATACAGTCTGGTAGCTCTAAGTATATTCACAATGTGATGTGAGTATTGTTACTATTCAATTTATTTCAAATATGTTTATAAGACCTTTTGGGGATTGAACCTTGGGCTTTACTCTTGGTAGATAAGCACGTTCTACTACTGAGCTATATACTTGTACCTTTCCCCCTTCTCTTTTATTTTGAATTTTGAGATAGGGTTTCACTAAATTGCCTAGGCTGGACTTGAATTCATATATTTCTATCTTAAAGTCCTGAGTAGCTGGGATTACAGGTATGCATGTCCACAGCTAGTCTGCAGTCTTTCCACTTTTTGTTTTTGTTTGTGTGTCTGGTATATGTGAACACTGGGAGTGTAGGTTGACACTGGATTGTCTGGGATAGGGTCTGTCACTGAACCCAGACATCACTAACTGTCTAGACTGGTGACCTCCAGGGAGCTACCTGTCTCCTTTCCGACCCTACGCTAAGAGTTAAAGAAATATGCCACAATTCCTGGCTTCGGAGTGGGCACTGGGATCCCAACTCAGATCTTCACATTTTAGTGACAGGCACTTTACTTAACATTGTAATTTATTTTATATTAAGTTATTTCCAAGGAATTTGTAGAAAGCCACTTATGATAAAGTTTTCATGGAGCCTGTAGAGATGGCTCAGTGGTTAAGAGCAATTTGCTGCTTTTCCAGACCTGACTTTGGTTCTCAGCACCCACGTTGGGAGACTCACATTTGCCTGTAACTCTAGCTCCAGGGGTCTGACATGTCTGGCTACAGACGTGATTAAAAATAAATCTTAATAAAAAGTTTTCATAGAGCCTGGTATAATGGGGATACATATGTTGAGGTATACATATGATCCAAGAATCTGGGAGGCTGGGGCAGGGGGATCTCAGGTTGGAGACATCTTAGGTTACACAGTAACACCCATCAAAACAACCAAACCAAAGCAACAAGAAACAAACAAAAAAAGAAATAAAATTTTCATGGCCGCTAAAGAGCTGAAATGAGTTATAAGCAGGCACACCTGGTGGCACAGACTCCTTGAGTCTAAGGGAACAGAATCATTCTGTAGCCCGTGCTCCAGATGAAGTTCAAGACCAGTGTGATCAAGCTAGTGAGATCCTGTCTCAAAAACAAGTTAAAAAAAGGGGGGTATGAGGGGGGTTGGGGATTTAGCTCAGTGGAAGAGCACTTGCCTAGCAAGCGAAAGGCCCTGGGTTCGGTCCCCAGCTCCGAAAAAAAAAAAAAAAAAAAAAAAAAAAAGAGCAGAAAGAAAAAAAAAAAAAAAAAAAAAAAAGGAACCGGGGATATACCTTCACTGGTCAGGTACCTCAGTATCAGGAAAAAAACAAAGAATGTGAAGAGACTAAAAGAGGAATTTATTTTCCCTGACTATTACTTGGTAAGACTCATTTTTTTTTTTTTTTTTTTTTTTTTTTTTCGGAGCTGGGGATCGAACCCAGGGCCTTTTGCGCTTCCTAGGCAAGCGCCTACCACTGAGCCAAATCCCCAACCCCGACTCATTTTTTTTTAACCCAATTCTCTAATAAATTAATTTTTGTGTTGCTCTTAGTATTAAAACAGTGTGTGTGAACAAAGGATTGTATTTTAATTCAAATTGAAGCTTGAAGTCATTAGGCTAAAAACTGTTTATAAAATGGCTGGGACATATTAAAACAAATATATATTTACTGACTATGAAGTATCTATTAAGTCCTGGGTATTTATGTGCTAGTTCTTTAAAATAAAACCCTTTCCTATTTATTCTGTGTGGGCACACATACACCACGGTGTGCAAACGGAGGTCAGACAACTTGTAGGCGTCAGTTCTCGCCTCTACCATGTTGGTTCTGGGATTGAACTCTGGGTGTCAAGCTTGGTGGAAAGCACCTTTACCAACGCTCTGGGACAGGATTGAAAACTATTTTTGGTGTGTTTGTGGTATATGCAGGCTGGTCAGTCACTGTGTGTGTGTGTGTGTGTGCGCACGCGTGTGCACGAGTATAAGTCAACCCTGGGTCTCCTCTACGGCTCATCTTATTTTCTGTGACAGTCCCACTGGCCGGCCGGCGGCCTCAGGGCCTCTGGAGACCTGACTGCTTTTGCCTCCTCCTCCCTTAGCCGCAGCACTGGAGTCACAGGTACACACCTGCATGCTCAGCTTTTATGTGGCTCTGGGCATCTACACTCCGAGGCCATGTTTGTGTGGCAGGAACTTTAACACAGAGCCATCTTCTGGGCTCCTGAGGCAGATTTTGTACAAAATACACATTTGAATTAGAATAAACCATAGCTCCACCTGTATTTTGTCTTATACAATAGTTACACATCATGTATTTACATGACAGAGAAAGCTGCAGATCTTCATACAGAAAGAGTATCTGTACACAGTCAAACAAGACTCGTCCTGAAGGTTTCCAGGGAACACTTTCTGATAAGGTGAGACTAGAGCTAACTCTGAAGGAAGAAAACGTTAAAAAGCTGGCCAGTGCGGCTGGAACTAGAACGGACTTAGCCCCTAGAACCAGAACAGAGGCCTGCAGGTCAGCCACCCACAGGATGCACCGCAGTGATGGAGCAAGAGGCTGCCTCCAAACAGAGCAGGAAGAACCGACTCCTGAAACGCTGTTCTCTGACTAACACACGCATGGTGGCAGAGTGGGTCTGCCTGACCTGGAATTGTGTGGCTTAAGCTCACAGAAAGCACGCACAACCGCCAACAACATGATCGTAGGAGCCTTCTGGGATGCAGTGGGTTCAGCAGCGCCTGGAGAGCCTAAGAGTGGATGGAGGAACTGATGGGCGTCATCATGACAATTTGTCATACAGAGGCAGACCTACCCATCAGGGTCTGTACACTGAAAACCTCCAAGCACTACTACTTGATTTAAAATACTGTCAGCTCGAGACAACATTTTAGAGAGATGGCCGGAAACACTCTCACATGCTCCAAACCTGGGTTCCATGCCTAGAACCGGAATGAGAAGCCAATCACAGAAAGCGCACTTGTCTATCACATTTGCTGTCCTGTCTGTGTATTTTACTTCCACCTTTCTGGTGAAACAGATAGTATTAGACTGTAAAACTAATCTTACAGGACTATAAAAAATACTCGAATGGGAATATGACCATATTCCGCCAATTCCCCTCCTCTAGGACAGTGTTTGCCACCTGGAGGTCGAGGCTCTGTGGATTACATATCGGGTGTTTACATTATGGTTCACAGCAGTAGCAAAATTACAGTTATGAAGTAGCAACAAAACACTTTTACGGTTGGGGTCACCACAGCCTAGGAACGGTATCAGAGGCTGAGCATTCGGAAGGTTGAGAAGCACTGCTCTGGGGCCATCTGCACAGCACGCATACCTTCAGGAGAGCACACTGCAGGGAGTTCTGCCAGGATGACCAAGGCAGCAGCAACCAGTCGACTTCCCTCCTCTGACAGGGTCTTCGGCTTTGAAGCCTTATCCCTTGGGCCACTTGTCAGCTTAGGGTTTAGTTCGGGAAGTTGTCTAACGAGGATGCAGACACAGAGTTCTAGGGTTGCAAAGACCAAAGACTTCCCAGGTACAAGTCCTCCTGTGTCCTTTCCTTCACCAAACTCTGGCAGGGTTTCCTTTTCAGAGGCTCCGTCATCAACTAAAACACAGAGGAGGGAACAGAGCTTAAGAAACACTTGCTGCTTGCTTTGCTTCAAGTAGGTGGGAGTTCAATTCATTTCTGGTACAGGCAATGCGTTTGGTGGCTGAAGTCTTAGGTGTGAAGCTTAAGGAAAAAGCAGCTCTCAAGCTCAAGTTGCTGTCTTACTATGAGTTCTCATTACAATGGGTTAAAGATAAAATTCTTTCAATCTTTTCAGCCTTAAAATAGTGCCTGATTAATCTCATGTCCTTGCTGTTATGAATGAGAATCTGACAGCAGCACCAACAGCAACTCTGTCGTCTTACAGACTGGTTGCGGCTGGGCACAAAGATCAGACCCAGGTCCTATGCCAACAGAAGCTGCACACCGGCCCCCACACACTGCCCGCCTCTGCCCATGCTTTTTATGTACGATTCCCTTGCCCTCATTTCAACAGCATCCAGGCAGCAGCTGCCCCGAGTGACACCTGTGAAAACAACGGCGCTGCACTGCCCAGTGGAATAGCGCTCGCCCACTGCGGACAAAGGATTTGATTCCAGAGCTGGAACGAAAGAGAGGCTATGTCACTGAGTTAATATTTACCTTCTGCACTTCGTCTTTTCTCCTTCACGTGCTCTTGAGCTGCACAGATAATCTGCCTTACCACTTCGAGTGAAGCCAACTGAATGGCTGGTGACTCTCTGGTCAAAATTACTCGGTGTAGTACATTTAGCAACTCAATACCCAAGTCCTGTCAGAAAACATGGAGTAGACACTATTGGAAACTACACTTGTTTATATCTGTGTGTGTGTGTGTGTGTGTGTGTGTGTGTGTGTGTGTGTGTGTGTGTGTGTGTAAAAACAATGTTAAACGCCATGGTAAGAACTCAGAAAGAGAGAATTTAATAGATTCTTTTTAAAAATAAGTATATTGCCAGAACAATAAAAGTATATATCAATACTTCTTTTGTTGGTTTTGAGGCAGTCTTATGTAGGCCTGCCTGGCCTCAAACTTGCCAAGGATGACCTCAAACTCCTGATCCTCCTGCCTCTGTTCCTACAATGCTAGAATTTCAGGTGTATCAGGTGCCTGTAACATTGTAACCGATTCCAGAGCATTTCTCAGCTCACTTAGGTGAGAGATGGTACTGTGACGATCATTTTCACTCAGTCTGAGATGACACTTTGCTTTTCTTTCTCTCTATAAGATTTTACTGATTTTTACTTTCTATGTATGGATATTTGCCTGGACATGTGTGCGGTGCGGAGGTCAGGAGAGGACCCCGTCCCCTGGAGCTAGAGTTACAGATGTGAGCTCCATGTGGGTGCTGAACCTAGGTCCTCTGCAGGAGGACCAAGAGCTCCTAACCACTGACCACTCTTCAGCTGCGGCCTCTTCATTCGTAATTCTGGTTACTTTCTATTATCTCGGAGAGTAATCTGAGTGAGTTTGTCGTTAGTCAACACTCATTTGAGAGCTGGGGAGATGGAATAGGAGTTAGCCCCACTTGTCACTGCAGAAGCCTGGAATTTGGTTCTCAGTTACCTCTTAGGGCTTTCATGAATATGCAAATATACACAGGCACACACCCTTTCATACACATAAGTACAGACAAAATCTTTAAAACACATAGAAAATATCCTGAGGCAGAGGCAGAGGCAGAGGCAGAAGCAGGGGGATCTCTGTGAGTTTGAGGCCAGTCTGGTTTACAGAGTGAATTCCAGGTCAGCCAGAGCTACCTAGTGACGCCCTGTCTGAAAAACCACCCAACCCGGGAAAAAAATCACAACAAAGTTTATAATTTAGTCAAGTTCAACTCAACTCAGATGCTCACCTAATGCTTTAAACCTAGTTAGTACTAATTAAGAGCTTAGAAAAATCCTAGTACCCATTTACCTTAAAACCTAAGTCAGTGATCCTAAGAAGATAATAATGATCTAACACCTATTTACTCCTGAGTGAAGTCAGAGGCAGTGTGGTACTGGGCAGCAATCCTTTTACCATAGCAGACTGAAGACCAGGAAGAGAACACAGACAACAGGAATATCTGTAACGGACAGTACTATGCATCAGTTACATTGTCTCTTGGGGGAAGATGCAAAACAAGAGAGCGATGAGCGCAAAGTTTGGGGTTCACAGAAGCAGAAAAGGAATGACCCCACACGGAAGCTATGGCTACTGTGCTGGACAAGGCAACACAGGCCCTTCCCTCACCGCAGAAGGCAGGACGAACATGGCTGTCAGAGGCTTGCTTGCTCCTGGGTTACGGAATCCCGGTGGCACCCCAGGACCAGCTGAGCTGTGCTCTTTTATTTTTGTGACCTTTGCTCAGTTCTGTTCACTGTAGTAACCTGAATACATTTCTGGTCTCTGAAGTCAACAGAGGCCTCCCAAGACACAGTATATCACCTGATCACTGCCAACTCTCGATCTGGGCCAAGGAGCATCGAGAAGGGCCTGCAGGGCCTGCAGACAAGAGGTGATGCTTTCCAAGGTCGCGTCTGAGCGCAGGGAGCAGAGGAACTCTACACTGATTCCTAGGAGAGAGAGGCAAGAGAGACACTTCCTGAGATTCTTTTTTTTTTTTTTTAAAAAGATTTATTCATTTATTATATATAAGTACACTGTAGCTGTCTTCAGACACACCAGAAGAGGGCATCGGATCTCTTTACAGATGGTTGTAAGCCACCATGTGGTTGCTGGGAATTGAACTCAGAACCTCTGGAAGAGTAGTCGGGTGCTCTTAACCGCTGAGCCATCTCTCCAGCCCACTTCCTGAGATTCTTAATTCACATTGTTAGATACACCGACTGAGCAAGAGACAGAACAAGGAAACAATATAGTTTTAGATTGTGTGTGTGGACTTACATAGTCAAGGCTGGCCTTGAACTCAGAGATCCACCTGCTTCTGTCTTCCCAGTGTTGAACTTAAACGTGAACACCACCACTGCACTGCCTAGCTTCTTTTTTAAATTAAAAATGTTAGGGGGGTAAAGAAATCACTCAGAGGGTAATGAGCACTTGCTGCTCTTCTAGAGGGCATGAGTTTGATTCCCAGCATCAACATGGCAATTCACAACCATCTCTAGCTCCAGTTTTGGCGGATCTGACACCTGGCTTCTGTGGGCATGATGTATGTAGTGGTGGGCAGATATACATGTATGCAAAACACCATTCATATAGGATAAGATAATAATCTAAAATTAAAAGACTGCATGTGTTGGATCCTTAGCGCAGGAGTTACAGGTGGCTGTGAGCTGCCTGATATTGCTGGGGATGAACTGGGGGCCTCTGGGAGAGCATCAACTGCTGGGGATGAACTGGGGGCCTCTGGGAGAGCATCAACTGCTGGGGATGAACTGGGGGCCTCTGGGAGAGCATCAACTGCTGGGGATGAACTGGGGGCCTCTGGGAGAGCATCACTGCTGGGGATGAACTGGGGGCCTCTGGGAGAGCATCACTGCTGGGGATGAACTGGGGGCCTCTGGGAGAGCATCACTGCTGGGGATGAACTGGGGGCCTCTGGGAGAGCATCACTGCTGGGGATGAACTGGGAGCCTCTGGGAGAGCATCGACTGCTGGGGATGAACTGGGGGCCTCTAGAAGAGCATCGACTGCTGGGGATGAACTGGGGGGCTCTAGAAGAGCATCGACTGCTGGGGATGAACTGGGGGCCTCTGGGAGAGCATCAGCAGTTCTTAACTGTGGAGCTACCTCTCCAGCCTCCTGATTTCCTTAAAAACCAAAAATCCACTGGGCATACATTCTTGAAACCTGCAACTGTTGGGAACCCACTGAAAACATGTCAGCACATTCATATGTATGTATGAGTATAAGTATGTATGTATATATATTTAAAATAAGTACAAAGAGAAGTTTAGAACATCTGCAGAGGCACACTCATCTTTCAAAAACCGTGGCCTGGCTGGTGGGACGGCTCAGTGGTTGAGAGCGTATAGAACTCTTTCAGGGGATGTGAGTCCAGTTCCCAGAACCCAACTGTCTATAACTCTAGTTCCAGGGGACCCAAAGCCGCCTTCTGGCCTCAGTGGGCACCTACATATGTACAAAGCAGACACATACACATACTCATAAATTAAAACTATGAAAAGCTGGATGTGGTGGCATCCTTCTGCAATCTCAGACCCAATGGGGTGAGGCAGGGGTTGCAGGCCAGCCTATCCTACTCACTGAGATCCTGTCTCAAAACAACCCCTTTTTCCCACCGACCAAATGAATATTTGTAAAAAGGAATAACCTCTTATAATTTCTGTAATTTATCAACTTGATACTTAAGTCAACTTGTAAAAGCATTCTAGACTTAAAATTTGTAATTTTGAAAAATATATAGTTTCCAGTTTTATAAATGATGTCACTAGCAAGCTGCAAAGAATGAGGTGACAGTCACCAGGAGGGAGGTGGCAAGGCATAAGTCAAGAGGACCCCCTAGCACTGTAAAATTTGCTGACCTAAAATTAGATGGAATCTGTCAGTGTAGACATCCTCGGGGGACTTGACTGCAGCTCCCGATGACGATGAGCCCTGGCACATGGAAGTTGGAGTCACTGGCCTTGAGAGGTTGGCACCTCCTTCATCTGGGTCAGCAAAGCCTGTGCTCGTGAGCCACAGAGCCGCAGCGTGGAGGATGAGGGCCCAGGAGTTGTGGTAATGCGGCGTTGCACTCTTGCTGGTCTCTGCTGTGTAGAAAGCACCGCCTACAAGGAGGGAACAGTCAGAGGAACTACAGACCACCTCCCAGTGTGCGTTTTCTTCCGCTGGTGAAGTTGAGCATCTGTAACCTTTCCCGGCGGTCCCCAGACCCCAAGACAAGTACGGTCTGATTTTCAACAGCACAGATGAGCTCTGCTGTGTTGGGTTTGATGCTGTGGACCTTTTCAGAGTCTGTTTTTCTGTAACTCATCTAACTTTGCCCCACATTTCTGGACATTTGTGCATGTTGTTGTGCTGTCGATATTCTGTTACTAATTAATGCCTGAATTCTCCTGGGAGTACAGCTATTGTGACATAGAGTTAATTTATACATAACTTTATAAGAATTTGAAGGCTGAACCAGGTGTGATGGCGTCTATAATCTTTTCACTGTGGAGGGGGAGAACTGGGAGTTCAAGGCCAGTCAGTCTCAGCTACATAAGGAGTTGAGGACAGCTTGACCTGCAGGACACCATGTCTCAGAAACAACAGAAAAATGGAGTGGTAGAGTGCTTATCCAGTGCTCATGAGTCTTAAGTTCAATTCTCACCACGACACACACATCCTCTCTCTCCTTCCAACCCCCCCCCCAACACACACACATACAAACACACATACAAAAAAGAAGGCTCAATGACTAAAAAGCATTTGTCAGGCTCGAGGACATGAATTTGGACCCCCAAACCCATGTAAGACTGGATGTGGTAGCAAACACATCTGTAATCCCAGGGTGAAGAGGTCCCTATAGATATCCAGGCAGGGCAGCAAACATGAGGAGACAAGCATGAAAACCCAGTGCAGACTGACGCCATTAACCTGGATCATACTCTGAGGGGCGGTTCAGTGTCGGCACACTTAAACCTCAGTGTAACTTGGGAGATTGCAGGCAACAATGAGTCCAATCAGTAAGTCCAATGTGCACAGTAAAGCAGAGTACATGTGACCATGAGGGTAGGCTCTAGAGCTTGAAGGCCTAGAATCTACTGGAGCCTCTGAACCATAGCATAGCTGTCAGTAGGCTACAAAGTATATGTGACATCTCCCTTAAGGATGGCTATTGGTCTACTGAGGGAAGAGTGTGGGATAATCCTTCTGGGGAAATTGGGTGAGGTCTGCCTCAAGAGATACTAAAAAGGTAACCAGGTTGTTAACAAAATCTACTCCCAGCCTTCTGTGTGGGACACACGCACACACGCATGAGCACAAGAATAGGACATGGGATGGGGACGATGACAGGACAGGTATTTTATGTCCCCCACTAAGGAGAGAGCCCTGTGTGTTTAATATTCCTGGGTCTCTTAGGGCTTCTCTGTGAGTATTTGGGCCCTGTGCTCTCAACACCAGTGCTCCTATGAGGAGATAGGAGGCCAAGACGAGAAGATGGAATTCTCAGTAATTTGTAGGTCAGCCTTCCTGGAGAGACCCTGGCTCAAATAAGGTGGAAGGTGAGGGACATACCCATTATGCCTGAGGTTTAGTCTGCCCCAACACATGTGCCATGGCATGTGCCCCATACAAACTCAGACAGACACGCTCACAAGAGTAAAAAAAAATAACCAGGAAAAAATAACATGAAAGGCTAATTAATCTCCTTTCTCTTAAACTTTTATCTGTTTGCTTATTTATTATTTGTACATATTGGGGGGGGCATGCAGAGGTCAGACCATTTTCAGGGATCAGTTCTCTCCATTTACTGTGAGTTGCAGGGATTGAACTCTAGTAATGAAGCTTGGCAGCAAGTGCCTTTATGCATTATGCTGTCTTGCAGGCCCTGAGGTTTAATTCGTGCGTGTGTGTGTGTGTGTGTGTGTGTGTTTTGTGTGTGTGCGTTCGCGTGTGTGAGCGTCCTTAGGTACTATACTCTTCCACCTTTTCCAGACAGGCCTTTCTTCAGCCTGGAACTCACCATGTTGGCTAGGCGAGCCAGCTAGTGAGCTCGGGGAACCCCTTCTCCAATGCTGGTGTAAGTGCTCACTGCTGTGCCTGGCCTCCTTTATGTAGGCTCTTAAAGCTGAGCTCAGGTCCCCGTGCACACAAGGTAAACACTGCCAACTAAGCCCCCTGCTCAGCCCAGCTAGCAGGTTAACCATGAAATGCTTTAAAACAAACTGTGTGCATGTGTTTAAAAGAAGGACCAACTTATATTTACCCAGTTCCAAGACTGACATTAATATTTTGCCTTATTTTTTTTTAATCTCTTACCTAAGCATATCAGAGAACAAATAGTCAGTTGGTAATAGCCAAGACGTTTTGAAATGACACGAAGATGAAGAGTGGCTACCACTATCTGATACAAAAGGACACTATCAGTTGTAGTTGAAAATTAGGTCCCTACTCTACTACTTACAAAATAAATTCTACTTTCTTTATTGCTCAAATTACCAGATAAAACTACAAAGTGTATAGGTATTTATGATCTTAAGTGAAAAACAATGTCAGGCAATACACAAAATCTAAGCGACTCCCTGTATTAAACACACACACATGTTAAGAGTCTGAGAAAGAATGTATAAGACACATATTACAAAGGAACTGCACTGAAACCTATATATAAGGAATTAAGGGGGTCTGGAGAGATGGCTCAGCAGTTAAGAGCACTGGCTGTTCTTCCAGGGGTCCTGAGTTTAATTCCCAGCAACCACATGGTGGCTCACAACCATCTCACAAACAACAGATTCCAACATCCTCTTCTGGTATGTCTGAAGGGAGCCACTGTGTACTTACATACAAGCAGCTAGGGAGATAGTTTGTGGGGAGCACCTGCTGGGCTAGTCTAAGGCTGGAGTCTCGATCCTCAGATTTAACTGTGATCTCAGCACTCAGCAGGGGGAGGTAGGATTTCTAGATGAAATGGTGAGTGCTAGGTTCAGTGAGAGAGCCCCTCCCTACTCAAGTGACAAGTGTCAAGAAGACATCTGCTGTCAACTTCCAGCCTGGCCTCCGCACACACATTCATCCATACTTACATGCAAACATGTACACATGTACACCACACACATGCAGGAAAAGAGCAAACCCAAAAGCTGAGCAATGGAAAAACAAAAAGAGGAGGGGGCGATTACTAAATAATAGTAAAAGGACAAACGTAAATTCGAAATCCCAGAAAGGTCAGGGTAATTACAGAAGGAGCAATCTAAATGGCTATAAACAGAAGCACAGACTCTTAAATAAAAATGTAAAAATACTATTTTCTACCCTCTAGACCTGTAAAAATTAAAGAATAAACTAAGTTGGAAAGGTGAGAAGAAACAGGCATGCTGCTAGGCACTTAGGCTGCTCTGGAGAAGTATTTGGTAATCTTATCTGTGAGAATAGATGACTATGACCTAGGGAGTTAAACTCTGCTTGCCTACAGCAATGCAGTTCTCAGCTGCTTATCCCGGGAATAAAAGTTGTTCTGGGGGGAATGTTTCAGCTAAACCTCATGCACTATATGAGAAATCTTGGAGTGGAAGTTACTGTCACTCTAGAAATTACCTCATTTTACCTCCTTACCTTCAACAGGAAGTTGGGAAGCAAATTCCGCAGGCAAAGTTAAGAGAGCAAAATCCTGAAGTGCAGCAAGCCAGAGTCTGCTTAGTGTGGCCAGGTCGGTGCAGACCAAATCAAGAAGACCAGCAGCCGAGGCTGACCCACTTCTCACACTGTCTTCAGAATTAATAGCTGTCTTCAAGGTCTGCTTGTGATTTTTATGTCTTTGTACAGCAATTATGTAGACCTGTTTGCAGTTAGAAGAAAAATCCTGTGTCTGATGCAACAGTACAGTATTTTATGCTTTCCTGAAGACACGGGTTTGCCTTTGAGAATATCCAACTTGAAATACACTATGGTATCAGAAGGCATGTGGGGCTGGAGAAATGGCTCTGCAGTTAAGACTTCATGCTGCTCTCTACTAGAGGAACTGAGTCTAATTCCCAATACTCACATTAGGTCACTTGACACTGTCTATTACTCAAGTGGGGGTAGGGCAAGTGAGTAACAATCTCACTCCCTCTTGTGACATCTACCATACTACAGAGGCAGCATACATTCAACACACACACGCACAATAAAGTGTTAAAAACTATTTGAAAACAGGAAGGCAAGTATGTATAAAAACATACAGATGGTAGAAAGATTAGACTCTGCGGCAGGAGAGTTGGCTCAGCAATTAAGAGCACTGGCTACTCTTGCAGAGGACCTGGGTTCAACTCTCAGAACCCACACGGTGGCTTGCAATCATCTGTAACTCCAGTTCCAGGAGATCAAATACCCTATAGGTTCAATAGGTACCAGGTACACATGTAATAACATGGATACATGCTGGCAAAACATTCATACACGTAAAATAATCAAATAAAAATAATTTCCCCTGAGATGTCTTGGAGATATACTGGTAAATATCCTGCCTGTATACACTTCAACAGCCCTGACAGCTACAACAGCAATCTGGACTAACCTAATAATTCATCTCACCATTTGGCTGCAGACAGCCAGTTCTCAAATGAACTAAAAATATTGCTTATTAAAATTATGGTAAGCCACAATAAAAATGTTTACTGAAATAGATTCATGGACTAAAGAATGGCACATATTATCACTTACCATAACTCTAAAACCTAAAAAAACTGACCTTGAAACAAAACAAATGAAAATCCTATGAAATATATAAGTTGTATTAAGCCAAAACCATAGCAAACCTGGATAAGTTTAACTTGCTTTCTCCATGTAGCACACTATGAATATTCAGACACATTACTACAGATATGCTAACATGCTTGACTACAGGGTCCCTGTCATTGCCCCCGGCTTCTAGATAGATGCACAGAGTGATCACTGTGTTACTCTCGCTCCTAATTCTGAGGTCTACCTGTATTTGGCTCCAGGGGATTTAGGCAGGAACTATGGGCTTCTATTATATAGACTATGTTGAAAGTCTAATCAAGGAAAAACTAAAAGAAGGGAATGAGTTTAATGAGGAACAAGAAGATTTAAACTACAGGTGACTACAAAGCTTTATAGGAAAATGTATTTTTTACAATTTAAAATTCTTTAGAAAACTGAGAAAAGCTGGCAGCTGGAGAGGTCGTACTCTTCAGCGAAGAGCACATAACTGGCTGTCCGGGGCCAGACGGTCAGCCCTGAAAACATACAAGTAGCATCATACAGACCCACTGGGTTATATCTGGGGAACATGTACGTATATGCATATGTAGGTGCACTCACTAACAGTTAATGAAAAGAGGCTATGCATTGGAAGCAGAGTGGAACGGGGCATACGGGAGGGTCTGAAGGAAACCGAGTGAAGAAAAGTTGTAATTATAATGTCAAAAAGAAAACAATAAAAATAATGTTTATTGTCATCATGTATGCACGTAGTGTGTGTGTGTGTGTGTGTGTGTGTGTGTGTGTGGGCACACGTGCACACTTTCAAGGTCAGCAGACAACTCTGTCAGGCTGATTCTCTCCTTCTGCCTTTTTGTGGGTTCCAGAGATTGAATCAAGAGACAAAGCTTGTAGAACAAGCTTTATCCAGTGACTCGTCTCATGGCTCTTCTTTCTCTTCCTTCCCTCTCTTCAGTCTTTTATGAAAGACTGTTGAACATATTCAAGTAGGGCTCATGCGATGGCTCAGCAGGTAGAGGTGCTTGCTGCTAGGTGTGGAGACGTGGGTTAGGTCCCAGGAACTCACCTGGTAGATAACAGGAAACCAGCTCCTGCATATGCTGCTATGGTATGCTAGTGTGTGCACAAGCACACACACCTCAAACACAGGTGCATTAAATAAGTTTAACTTTAAAAAGTAAAAAAAAAAAATCCAAGTACACACAGCAAATGCATACGTCTCCAATCATAGGAGTTCATTTCATTGGCTATTATGCTATTTCTCCAATTCACAGCTGCCCCTGCTTGTCTCCTTAGACTGTTTGGCCCACGTCAACTAAAACTGTATACTTCTACTGTCCATCCTCTGGTGTTACAGTGGACTGGCTTCCAGGATTCCCACTGTCAATCAACGAGCACTAACCTCTGCCCAGGCTTTCAGCACAGCTAGGACCTCCATGGTGGAGGCACTTTCATTGTACAGCTGGCTCAGAGCTTCTTTGCCAGCCTGTATCTTCATCAGTGATGAGACAAGTAGCTGATGAACTCTGCGGAGATCACCGAGGTCACTAACGACTCCACTTGCTATCCAAGCACTGCAAACCTGGTTATGAGAAGACCAAAGGTGAGATTTTAAAATTCTGTATTTCTTGTTTTGAGTTTAGCAGAGCCCACTTAAATCCTAGGAATCTAGCCACAGAAATAATTTTTTAAAAAATATTTATTTTTATTTTATGGGCACTGGTGTCTTGCCTGCTTGTATATCTGTATGATGGTTTTGGATCCCCTGTAACTAGAGTTCGAGACAACTGTGAACTGCCGTGGGTGCTGGGAATTGAACCCGTGTCCTCTAGAAGAGCAGCAATAATACTCTTAGAAAACTAATAAAAAGTAGCAGGAGAAGAATGAAATGCCAGGACTTCAGAAATGAACAGGGACTAAGGCTGAAGCGGGTTAAGCGCTACTCTGTAGTGTGTAAGATGAGGCCCGTGTGAGACATCATATGCATACATTAAACTATGCATCCATAATCATAGTTATGCATACATATTTTCAATAAAGTTTAATCTTGAGTATCTCATCTCATTATTTAAGATTAAGAGATTTGGTGGATAACTAATGTGACTTAGTTAAAAGACAGAGACGTGGGGTTGGGGATTTAGCTCAGCGGTCTAGCGAGCGCAAGGCCCTGGGTTCGGTCCCCAGCTCCGAAAAAACAAAAAAAAAAAAAAAAAAAAAAAAAGACAGAGACGTAACATTTCGGATTCCAATGAGACTGGGTATCTGGCACTGTCTTTAGGCCTGGCACTCAGAAGGTGAAGGCAGGTGGATTTTTGTGATGCTACCCCTGTCTACATAGAGTTCCAGAGTTACACAGTAATACCTTATTTCAAAAGAAAACACTCCAAGGAACAAGAATGATTTTATTTTTATTGTTTGCATTCTGGGGACTGACCCCAGAATCTCACATATGCCAGGCAAGTGTTCTTCTACTGAGTCACATTCCCAGACTCTAAGGAACATTATGATCCTTCTAATAATGTTTAATTTTATTTAAAAAGCAAAGCTAGTCAGGCAGAGGTGACTCTTGCCTTTCAGCCTAGCATGGGGGAGGTAAAAGTTAGGCACATCTCTGTGAGTTCCAAGTCAGCCTGGTCTATAGAGCGAGTTCCAGGACAGCCAAGTCCACACAGAGAAACCATGTCTTGAGAAAACAAAACATAAAAAAACAAAAACCACAAAGCAAGAACAATAAAACAGCAGTAATATTTTGCAATGCAGGGCCGACTCCGATGGTTTGTCTCTCGAAGCAGCAGAGAGGCAGAAGCAGGAGTTTCAGGGGTCTAGGACAGATTTGGCTAGTTTAAGGCCAGCCAGGGATACAACAAAGGGCAAGCTTTGAAATTTCCACCTGTGCTCTCCCGACACGCAGGTTTTAGTTATGTTTGGAAGTTCATAATGCTGTGGATAATGTGGGAAAACAGGTATTTGCACACATTGTCAGTGTGAGTTTTAGTAGACAAATTCCTCTAATAGACCCTTTGTCCACAACTGAGAGGAGTTTACCCCACGGACAGACATGCTTGCACTCAGTGAGAGGACCTCTGCAGGGCGACGGCTCACTGTGGCAGGACTTTTACTATATTTTATTTTTTGGATTTTTAGGACAGGGTTTTAGCTTTGGCTGTCCTAGAATTTAATCTGTAGTCCAGGCTGGACTCAAACTCACAGAGATCCACCCGCCTCTGCTTCCTGAATGCTGGGATCAAAGGCCTGTGCCATGGCACTCAGCTGTGGCATTGTCTGTCATAGGAACAGCTGAAACCCTGACAAGTGCATCAACAGGAAACTGTTCCAATAAATAGTCTGCAGTCTCACATACTGGGACCCCATGCAGTTGTGGGCAAGAAGCAGGGCAGTTTCCCAAAGGTCAAAAGGAAAGGAAAAGATGTTGAAATGACTCTGAGACTATAAGGAAGAGCCTTAAGACTGAAGCTTAGTGTGTAGCCCAGGCTGGCCTTGGACTCACAGCAAACTTCGGGCCTCAGTCTCCCCAGTGCCTGGCTTCTAAAGTCGTGTGTTCAGCTCTGACTTTGTACCCACATACCTGGCATGCTTTGGCAGTGATGTCAGGTGGTGTCTCTGAAGTGAAGGCCGGTCTGAGAGCGGCTCCAACCTGTCAAGGAATTACACATGCTGTTGACCATCACTGTAATGTTATTTGGAAATGTTATTTGGAAAGAATAGGTTTCATGGGCCTGGCTATGTCTCTGTCCTGTACCTTTTTTTTTTTTTTTTTTTTTTTTGTTTTTTTTTTCGGTGCTGGGGACCGAACCCAGGGCCTTGCGCTTCCTTGGCAAGCGCCTTACCACTGGCCCAAATCCCCAACCCCTGTCCTGTACCTTTTAAAGGTAACAGCAGCACACTGTGCCTTGGGGGAAGGCACCTTCCTCACTGCCAGTCTGTGCCCTCCCTGCAGAGCTAGCTCATACCTGGCTCCAGAGACCACATCGGAACACCAATCTCTCAAGATTTTTGCTGCAGAGGGGCTGTTTCTCTGCAAGGACATGAGTTTTGGAAAGAATCATCTTGTTATCACTTAAGAGAGGTAGGGTTGCTCAAAGTAGAGCCAGTATGGGGGACAATGACTCCCCCATTTTCTTGCCTGAACTAGGTTTCTTGCACTTGCAGCTCTAAGAAGGCAGAACCATAAGAGCTGGATCCTCCTGGGCTGAGTTACAATGTCTGTTCCAACACATCAACCCTTTCCTCTGGCTACGTCCCATGCATATGCTGGAAGAAGCGATGGAGCTAGCCAGCCAAGTAAAGAGCTGTGGTAGAGCCTCCTTGTTTCTAGCCATCAACAGACTGCCTGTCACTCAACAAATGGATGGCAAGGAGGCGACTGTTCCTCTCTCATCCTTGGACTCTTACACAGTTATAAAGGTCATAAAACCAGGACAAAACCTGGCCCCTTCCTAAATCTAGAAAAAAGCCCTGAAGGAGGTTCCATGTAGCACTCTAATGTAGAAGCAGTAATAAAGATAACACATGCAGGCTGATTATTCACTTACTTACCGAGGGCTTACGCTGACACTTTGTAGAAGATTTTCCCACTAAAGACTTCCTGGAAATCAACCCTTAAGAATATAAGCTCCTGTTTTAAGAAGGCCATTATGCGGGTTGGGGGATTTAGCTCAGTGGTAGAGCGCTTGCCTAGGAATGCACAAGGCCCTGGGTTCGGTCCCCAGCTCCGAAAAAAAAAAAGGAAAAAAAAAAAAAAAAAAAAAAAAAAAAAAAAGAAGGCCATTATGCTTTTACTTGAAGCTTTATAAAATGCTATCAGATTTGTTCTATATGTATTTTCTGTGCACCGATGGTAAGTGCTTGCGTTAGAAGAGAGTCTTTATGCACTAAAACGTGACACAACATAGACTTTGTCACGGCTGTTTAATAACACCAGAAAAGTTCCAACAGGAAATGCTTACATTGGCTTGATACTGTTCTAGAATCACATGACCTGGAAACTCTGGCTCTGCAATGTCTGCAAATCGTCGAATAACAACTAAGAGTGTGTCAAGGCCAGAGAGACGGAGCTGGTCACTGTGGTCTGTGGCAGCCATAAAAGCCATGCGGATTAAGTCAGCAAGATGGAGCACCAAAAAATCATCTAGAAGACGAAAAAGAACAGGTTGACACTAAAATTTACAATATGTGATAATGTTCTCTCCCTCTTTTGTAGCTTAGGTTCTCCAGACTGTTTCAACCTGTGTTAAATAGACTTTCAGGCAAAATTTAATGCCCACTCAAATATACACAAAACCATCTGAAACCAAAAAATTATATATTCAAGAGCCCAAAGCTAAATTAACATTCTTTAAGGAGGAATGGTAGCAGTTTCCTCAATAAACACTTTGTCCAGACTGTCTGATAAAAAGCACACTAATTGTACTTAACAGAGTGTGGACTGTGATGAACTTGGCAGTAATTTATTCTCTTTATGTCAAGGTAATGCCAAACATAGAAATATTTAAAAAAAAAAGCCTCTAGCTACAGAAATTAAAAAAAAAGTAATTCTTTTCATTCCTGAAACACATTCTTGCTATAAAAATTCTGAAAAGAAACAAACAAACAAAAATAACTTAAAATTGGTCCAGTAGTCTTTCCGGAAATCAGAGTTTACCTAGAAAACGTGAGACAAAGTCAAAGTTGGAGTCCATAGGAAAAAACTGCCACATCTTAGTAAAAGCCACCTATGGTCTTGGTTTTGAGCATGGTAGTCAGGGAGCACTAGTGAATGGCACACTGATTTTGTGTTGTTAGGGTCTGAAACAATACTCATCCCAAACAAACAAAATTTCAAAAGAAAATGCGTGGGCTGGAGAGATGGCTCAGTGGTTAAGAGCACTGACTGCTCTTCCAGAGATCCTGAGTTCAAATCCCAGCACCCACATGGTGGCTCACAACCATCTGTAATGGGATCTGATGCCCTCTTCTGTGTCTGAAGACAGCTACAGTGTACTCACATACATAAAATAAGTAAATAAATCTTAAAAAAGAGTATTGAATGCTCTTTAAAAAAAAAAAAGAACATGCTTGCTTGAAAACTATTAAACACAATTATGACTGGCAATACCAATATTTTGATTTAAAAAATTACGTTTATTAATGTGTGTGTGCATGTGCATGTACACGTCCACCAGGAGTTGGCTCTTCCTTTCTCCCATAGGTTCCAGGGATTAAGCTCAGACTTTTATTTACGCTAACAGAACACAAAAGACAGCGACTGAGCCCACTGCAGCAGGCCTGTTGGCACTGACATGCTTTATGCTGAAATAAAAACCACGCGACAGCGCCCGACTTTTATCATCTGCTCTGGCCACTTACTTCTTGAATCGCTTTTTTTCATTTCTTGTGCTAAAGCAATGTCAAAATGAGCACTGTTTGCATTTTCACACTGGCTAATTATTCTGCAGACACAGTCAGCAGCGAAGACTCTGGTGCCCCAGCGAGGATTGCTGAAAGGGTGTGGTTTGTCATCACCTCTGGTCAAAACCGAGGCATCATCACCTCTATCGCCTTCTTCCTCCTGCATTGTATCCACGCAGGTTACAGCTGTAAAGTCTTTACCGAGGAAAACATATGAAATTATAATTAGCAGGAGGACACCATTATCAGAGAACACAAGCACAAACCAAATCCAGACCAGAATTACTATTACCATATACCTTTATGGTAACCTAAAATAATTAGGCCTCATAAGCTCTGGTAACGATGTCAGTTATCACGCTGATCTCCACACATGTGCTGTCACATGTGTACCCCCCCACCATCATGCACACACACAAATCAGTAATAACTGATAAAATTACCACATACTGTGATACATGAAATGTCTGTACTTAATGAGATGCAAAATAACAATAATGAGGCTATGGATGGATTTAAGAAGGTTCTCAAACCTACTGAAATAGAACACACATGTGCGTGCACACACACACTTAAAATATTTTTGTTAGGCCATTCACTGTTATTATTATAGTTTCAAAGTTACGATTCTAGCCACCCATTAAGGAACTGACTCATAACACTTTCTGTGGAGACAGGCTCAGTTTGAACTAGAGATCTACCTTCCTCTGCCTGAAGAGTGCAGGGATTAAAGACATAAATCACCATGCCTACATCTCTTAACTTGCTCGCTGGTCACCTTACCAACTAAACGGAACTAATGCTATAAAACAAACCAACCTTTGTTTTGTTTTTGTTTTTTGTTTTTTATTTATTTATTTTTTTGAGACAGGGTTTCTCTGTGTACCCTGACTGTCCTAGGACTTGCTCTGTAGACCTGACTGGCCTCAAACTCAGAGATCTGCCTGTCTCTGCTTCCCGAGTGCTGGGATTAAAGATGTGCACAACTATGCTAGGAGTAAGACACTGTAGGTTGATGTCATTATGCAGATGAAGGCAGGTACAGGATAGAATGAGGCCTGTCATTGGATGAGAAGGAAGGGTGGGCGGGAGAAAAGTTTTAGAGAGGAGGAGACAGGAGCGAGAGGAGGGAGAACATCCGAGAGAACATGGAGGCAGATGTTAAGATTCCTCTCTGTACATTTACAGGTTGATATGACTATTCTTTTTTTTTTCTCTTTTTTTTTTTTCAGAGCTGGGGACTGAACCCAGGGTCTTGCGCTTGCTAGGCAAGCGCTCTACCACTGAGCTAAATCCCCAACCCGATATGACTATTCTTAAGGGATGGATGTGTACATGATTTTGTGTTGTTTAGATGGGCGATTATATCTTATTAATTGGATCAGAGGTTATTGTATGATGTGTTCTTTCAAGTGGCGATTTAATTGAGTTCAAGAGAGTGTGCGGTGGCGGGACACACTGGGCTGCCACAGAATTGGGATGTGTATGTCTGGCATGATGGCAACCTGCCCTGGAAACTAGACGGGTAGAGAGGTTGCTGCTGGGCTCAGAAAGTAGCCATCGGCAGTGTGAGATGGGATGGAGGAGCTTAGCGGATGAGACGCTTTGTTGACTGAGATGAAAATATCCACAGGGCCAGCACTAGTGTGGGATAAAAGATACCACTTTTTAATTATACCACAATAAGATACTATCTTTAAAAAAAAGAATCTACAGAAAGGCATTTACCCAATAAGAAAGGATGGAATCAAACTACAGAGTATTAATGAAAAACAAAAACAAAAACAAACCCAACGAACAATGACAGACTAAATCAGACCTGCAGGATCAGAGTCAGAGTAGAAGGCAGGGTCTAAAGCAGCTGGAGGAAAGGACTCACAGTCTCCCTCGCACGTGTCAGAGCCACAGAGAGGGGCAGGAGCTGCAGTGAACAGGGCTGCACCAAGTGCACTCTGCTTGAGCCAGACTTAGATGCTGACCTTTCAGTCCCACTGTGCTGGCAATTTGTTCTTTAACTATTATTTGCACCTGTGATTCCCCATGGTGTAGTCACCATTATCACATGTATGTGGGGAAAGAGGAATCCTTGTCCACTGTTGGCAAAAGTGCAAACTGGTACAGACTCTATGGAAGACAGAGAGAACTGGAAATGCACTGAGTTGACAGAGGCCCAGAAAGACAAATAGCCCGTGCTGTCTCTCCTATGGGTCCTAGTTTCAAATTTCTAGATCGGTATGTTTAATTTGGAAGGTCTGTAGCAGCCAGAAACCCACAGAGGGCCCATGAGAGGGTAAGGGGAGAGGAGTGGGACATATGTCATGTGAAAGTAGAGGTGGAAAGTCTTAGGGACAAAAGAGTTGAAGTAGGTATAGTAAATACATATCAGGGTGAATGGTCTTTTTATTTGTTAAGTGAATTGTGCACTTGTTGAAATTAACATTATCAACTGTGGGGAGACCAGATGTTCAAAAATGTCAGCTATGGGGTGGAGGCAGAGGTGGAAGCAGTCAGGTGGATCTCTGAGTCTGAGGCCAGCCTGCTTTACAAGGCCAGTTCCAAGTATGGTGGTACACATCCTTAATTCAGCACTTGGGAGACAAAAACCAGGCAGCAGTTCACTGTGAGACCAGCCTACACAGTGAGGTTTTGAGGAGTTATGAGCACCTATTCTTGAAGAAGATCCATCCAAGTTTGGTTACCAGCACTTATATGGTAGCTCACTATCACCTGTAAGCCCAGCTGTAGGCGATCCAATGCCCTCTTCTGGACTTGGAGGGCACTGTTCTCACATGTGCATAAATCTCACGTAGTCATGCATACACAAAAAATTAAGAACAAGTCTTTTTTCAAAAAGACAAAAATATTGTTACAGAAAAAATATTTATGACAAGAAAAAAAACAACATAATCACTACACTTATGTTGTGCAAATTCAAGAGAATTCTAGTAAGATACAGAGGTAGACTCGTCATTTGAAGAGAGCACTGACCACACAGTAATTAAGATGAACAGATGAGAGAATGAGGAGTTGTCGGTGAGCCATTTCCTGCTAGGTTTCTTTCTTTTGATTTTGCTGCTGTAACTGGCCATTCCCGGTACTTACCAGCTGATGCAGCAAGCACATCTTTACAAAGCTTTAGCCAAAGGGAGAGCTTCTCCACTGCCATAGATGTCAGCATATGATGTAAAGTCTCTCTGATATCCTGGCACAAGCTTCCATCTGTCTCTCTATCTAGTAAGGCTAGCAGTGCCCCTTCAAGGCCCACTTCTCTGAGGTTAGCATCTGAGGAGAAGAAAAGGGATGCGCTAAGTAACAGAAAGCAGCTGTCACATGGGAAGCACACATGCTCAGAGGTTTTCAAACAACACATAGCAATGTGCTTTAAAGATATTGTGCTTAATCTACTGAGGTCGATATTAATCCATAGCTGACCTCTGGCAATTATTTATGATTCTGCATAGGGTCCTTAAAAAAAGGAAACATTATTAACTCTCTTTTTTTTTTTTCCCGGAGCTGAGAACCGAACCTAGGGCCTTGCACTTACTAGGCAAGCGCTCTACCACTGAGCTAAATCCCCAAGCCCCATTATTAACTCTCAAGAGTTAATGATATCAGGCTATCCAGTGTTTCAGTGTAAAGATCTTGCTGCTAAGTTTGATTCCTGGAACTTTCCCCACATGATGGAAATGACAGGACTCCTCTGACCTCCACATGTGTGCAAACACACATACAAGAAATAAATGCAATAAAAAGTTTAAAAAGTTGTTAATGTCACCATAAGTTAGGTAAACGTTATCCAGTTAATATTCAATCCAGCAGAGTGTGTGTGTGTGTGTGTGTGTGTGTGTGTGTGTGTGTGTAAAACCTCTTATTTATTAGGATTCTTTTCCTTGGTCTAAAGTTAAACTCAACTTGATAAACATGATAATTCTCCTTATTTTCGTGTAAAGGCTCTGATTTATTGGTGTTGGATGCTACTGGAGAGTGAATTCAGGGCTATCTTTTGAACTTGTAATCCTTCTGCCTCAGTCTCCCAAGTAGTTCAATTACAGGGCCTGTATCACCAAACCCAGATAAGGATCTAAATAGGTTTTAAAATCACATCTAATTAATTAATGTGTGTGTGTAAATGCATGCACACACATCCCAAGGCACATGTGTGAAGGTCAAATGACAACTTGTGTGTCCCAGGAATTGAACCTGGGGCAGCAAGTAACTGTACCTACTGAGTTGACTTGCTGGTCCCTTAAATTTTTTTAAACAAATTAAAGAGAAAACAAATTAAAGAGAAAACAAATTAAACAGAAATAGTGATTGGTGAATAGGGTTTAAGGTATGAGCTAACATATGTCACTCACTATATGATAGTCTGAGTATTGCAATATTCCAGTAATAAAGCCAACGGGTGCTGGGAACTGAACCTGAGTCCTCTGAATAACCTCTGAATAGTGTGCTCTAAACTGCTGGCCATCTCTGCAGCACCCAGTACTACAAATCTTAAAAGCAGCACCACATTGAGCTCTCCACTAAAACTTAACTCACATAGCTAGTTTAGTATTTTATTTTTTCTTGACTAATAAGCATTTTTAAAAATGTTCAAAATATTTAAAGAAAGATGAAGGTGCTAGAGAAATGACAGCTCAGAGGTTAAATGAGGGTGCTTGCTGCTCTCACCGAGGACTCCTCAGAAGCTCACAGAATCCTATCAGCCCCCGTTCCAGGGGAGCTGATGACCTCTCAAATATGTATATGTGCAAAATACAATACAGTAACTACAGCATTTTAAAAAGAGAATTGAGATAATAGTAAAATGTTATTATTAGAGTGTCAAATCTTTAAAAATGATACTCCCTCTTGGTCTTTTAGATCAGATTAAGTGCAAAAAAAAAAAAAAAGTATGCCTTTCACTGTTAGTAACAGAGGAAGAGTACTGTCATGAATGACTGTTAATGTCTTCTAGAAAATAATGACAGTATCTATTAAAATCATAAATGTACAATAGTTTATTCATTTAACAGGTTATGTTTTGCATGAGTTTATTGTACTATATTGAGTGCAAACGACAAGAGGCTAAGAAACAGCACCACATTCCCTAGAACTGGAGTTACAGAGGCTGTGATCACCATGTGGGTGGTGCTGAACCTGGTCCTCCCCAACAAGAGTTAGTGCTCTTAGCCTCTGAGGCACCTCTGTAGCCCCACACTTTTTAAAGAAAGAACTGGTAGGGTTTGTTAATAGTACTTCTTTATGTGCTCACTGCATATGTGCACGCAACCCTGCCCTTCTGGGTCCTGCTCGCTGCCCCGCCTGTCCCTCCCCCACTTCTCTGTGTGCACGTGCCATGTGCACAACTTAACCTTTCTGTTTTTTTTCCTAGACAGGTTTTCTCTGTGTCCTATACTTAGCTCTGTAGACCAGGCCTCGACTCACTGAGATCTGCCTGCCTTTGCCTCCCAGTGCTGGGATTAAAGGCCTCTGCCGCCACTGTCTGGCATAACTCAACATTTCTAACAACATGTTTACATCACTAAAATCTAAAGCAATAGATACAAATAATTTAGGTTGTGAATTAAAAACTAAAATGTTCCTTTGGGAAAAGATAAGACATTATAAGATTATTGAATCAACACAGTCATGTTGAGTAAGCCAGCAGTTTTTTCAAAATGTAATATTTTTATTACTATTGTGGTGATGAAGCACCTTGCAGAGGAAAAGGTTTGTTTGGTTTATACTTCTACATCACAGTTCATCATCAAAGGAAATCAGGACAGGAAGTCACACAGGGTAGGATCCTGGAGGCAGGAGCTGATGAGAGGCCATGGAGGGTGCTGCTCACTGGCCTGTTCTCCATGGCTCACTCAGTCTGATTTCTTATAGCACCCAGGACCCCCAGCCCAGCTGCAGCCACCCACACTGTGCAATGCCCTTTCCCATCAACCACCAATTAAAACGTTCTACAGGTTCGTCTACAGCCTGGTCTGACGGAGACAGCTTCTCAGCTGAGGGTCTGTCCTTTCAGAGGACTCCAGCTTCTGTCAAGCTGGCATGAAAGTAGCCATCACACACACACAGTGATTTTGACCTTATTCATGTTCCCACTCTTCCCTAATTCCTTCCAGATCCACCTCCACCCAGCAGAGATGTTTTAAGTACTAACAGAGTAATTTCAACAAGAGAGTTTTATAATAGAACACATGGATCTGAAAGCTTTAAGCCGGGAAGCTTTGCCAAAGCTGTGACTTGCTAAAAGATAGTATTTTAGAAATTACATACACATACATATATGAGACCATTATTATTTGTAGTTAAAATTATACGAGTTCATTGTAAAAAGTAAAACAAAATAAAAATGGATACATAGTTAAAATTTACTGGGGCTATAATTCTGTATTTGAGAGTATCTGCTACTCTTCCAGAGGACCTGAGCTTGTTCCCAACCACCTATAACCCAGCCTCTAAGGAACCTGATGTTCTCTTCTGAACTCCTCAGACACCTACACTCACACGTGCAAACACCTAAACAGAGACACACATCTGTAAGCATAATTAAAAAGAAAACTACAAACTTTACTAAGCAGTGTTGAACTCTGCTCTACAATGGAGAAAGGACAGAAAAATCCTTTAACATGTAGCAGGATTTATGCTCATTTTAATGTTATTTTGATGGGAGTCAAACATGTATGAAAAATTATTTTAGGATTAAATCTAATTTCTTTTCGAAATCCTGTAAACATTTGTGTTTAGTGGTGTTTGGACACAGTACATGCATGGCAGCCAGAGGACAATGTGGAGCTAGTGGCACGCGCCTTTGTTCAGGCATCTTGCTGTCAGGAACAAACCCTGCTGTAAGGCAGGACCCCTGAACTGCTGTCAGTAAAGGGGTTGTGAAGACAGTTCACGAGAACACATCTTGCTAGGCTTTGAGTCCCAGTTTTCTAGTTCAGATCTGGGGAAAGAACTAATAGGTATCTGTGACAAGTTCACATGAGGTGCACGTCGCTGGTCAGCCTCAGCGTGAGAGTCACTGCTATTGCCCGGCAAATGGTAACTGCTCGGATTACTTTTGCAGACTGCATCAAACACCCTAGGCATTAACCGTGACACATGATTTAAACACTCATGTAGGGCTGGAGAGATGGCTCAGTGGTTAAGAGCACTGGCTGCTCTTCCAGAGGTCCTGAGTTCAATTCCCAGCAACCACATGGTGGCTCACAACCATCTGTAATGAGATCTGATGCCCTCTACTGGTGTGTCTGAAGACAGCTACAGTGTACTTATATATAATAAATGAATCTTAAAAAAAAAAAAAACCACTCATGTATATATGGAGATCTATAACACTGAAGAGAAGAGTCACCTGCAGCGGGGTTGTTGTCCCTGTTGTCCCTGGCCAGCATGACAGCATGCTCTGAAACTTCAGCCGCTTCTCTCTGTACCAGCTGCCGCAAACAAGCCAGAACTGCTCTTCTCAGCAACAGGTAGGGGCTACAAAGATTCACCTGAAAGATGAGATTTGGGGAATGGATCTAAGATTCTTGGTGGCACTTAGTAGGTCTAATACATATAAGATCTTGGTGTCACCCAGTCTAGAGTCACTGGACTGTGTCCTGATTGTCTTTAGCTCATTACTAGGCTGGACACAAGTGACCAAGCACAGCGAATGTCTTCACCTGCTTTCGCGTGCACTTAAAACAGCTTAAGGAATGAGTAATGCACATAGTAAATTATGTGTCATTTGTATACACATTGGAGCGAAAACTTTGACAAAGACAGAAGACTCACATCTGACTCTAACACATGAGCACAACTGCAGCACTGTCGGCAAAATGGTGCGGGCTCGGCTGGAGCCCCAGACCCAGACAGTCTGTGTGACTCTCCATCTGTCACTCTCTGGCTGTGTGACCCTGGATCTTAGCTTCCACGGATCTACTGTGAAGTTAACTGGAACTGGAGTTACAGACAGCCGTGAACTGCCTTGTGGATGCTGGGAATTGAACCCAGGTCCTCTGGGAGAGCAGCCAGTGACACCAAACCACCTCTCCAGCTACTTAAAAAAAATTCTTTAGTAACACTAAAGAGCAATGACTTTTACATACATGCTTCATACATGTAACATATCTATATATGTAATACATGTAAGTCACAATGGGTTTGTGATTGGCAAACAGCTCTAAATGATAAGCTTGGCAAAGCACTTCAAATGGTCAATCACAAATCAGACGTTTCTGGATACAAATTTCTCAATTTCTTTCTCAGTGAGAATTCTGCCATGGAGTCCAGGCTGTCCTTAAACTCCCAATCTTCCTGTCTCAGCCTTCTGATTACATGATTACACGTACTACTACGCTCTGATCCTAGATACAAATTCTTACTTAATGATCTCTTAAGTAATATAAAATTTATTTTTCCTTTAATTAGGCTAGTAAAGATCAACTTGGTATGGCCTATACTAATTTATATGCTTTTGTGGGAGGACTGACTCATATGTGTTCTCTATGGAGCCTCACCCCAGGGCACTATGTATTGTCACAGTGATTTTCAAGTTAACCTTGAGAAACATGGCACAGCTATGATAGAGTTCTGATGATCTGATGCCCTCGGCAGAAACAGGCCTGAGACTGTTGGTGGTGGCTGGTACTGTCCACTGTATAAAAACCTGGCCTGCAAAAAAAGGCCAGGTTCTCAATTTATAAGCTGAAGATATTAGTAGGAGGTCATCAGTGAAGCACGGGGTGGAATTAGCTTTGTAAGTATGTTTTATTACACATTCACATTTCAAACTCAAACTCAAAAGTAGAGGAAGAAAAATGCCATTCACAGATTCCTCAAGGTTATGCCATCACAGTCAGGTTTAAGAACGTCTACTATCAGAAACTAGTATACAGGATCACATAGAAGTTAAAATATAAAGAGTAAGTTTACTATTACTGTTGTAGTTCATGCCAATTAAAAACAGCATTCTACATGAAAGATTTAAAGAAAAATGAGTGATCTATTAGTTGTTCTGATTGGGATTTTACAAGCATGTACTATAAGGAGGATGCAGCATTCATTTAGGGTAGTTAAACAATCCTTTTAAAAACGCATGCTTAGAAGTACTCTTCACAGAATCTCCATGTCATTCGTTAGCATGTCATGGGGAAAAGGAATGTAGGCTGGGTCAAAGCAAACAAAGCAGGCAGAAAACACAGACATCAAATCAAACTAATTATGATTTCTTTCTGAAATGAACATTAAATAAAAACGATGCAAAATTCAGTGCAAGGAGTGAGCAGACCAGCTGGAGAAGGAGAGGAAGGATCGGTCGACACCAGCATTAAATAAACACGACAAACATGCTGTGCATACTGGGCTGTGCATCCATGGTTAGCTTAAACACAGAGCTACAGAGGAAAACATCTGCAACCAAAGGAATACACAAAACAGCACTGCAAACTTCAACAAAGTTAAGAGTCAAGGGTCAGGGACCTACCAACACAGAATTATCCAACAAGATCTCCTGCACGAAAACAAATGACAGACCAGTCATGACAAAAATCAAAAGATAAATATTAGGACGACTACGACAGCAGCCAGCTAAGTGTGCTGACATAAAGGCGGAGAGCTGTCTCCAGTCAGCTTAGCGTCAGCCTTACAAGGTGTTGGTAACAAACATTCTATTTTCTAATTTGATAAAGTCAGAGTTGAGCTACAAACTTCAGGATACAACACAGGAACCAGGCAAAGCTGGTTGTCCACTTGACTAAGGAGGCTCTATGCCCTTACTGTGCCTCAGATTCAAAGCAGGTCCAGTAGATACCTGTGGGAGGGGTGAGCTGGGCTATATTTACATGAGTGTGCACAGCTCACCCCAGCACAGTTAATTATACATTGCTTTATTTTACAACTGAGTGTGTTCAGAATTGATGCTGCTGCTAAGACCAGGGTCAGACGGGAGTGGAAGGCCTGAATGAGGGAGTCTCTAGTGCAGGACTCTGCCCAGTGATGACGAACAACTCCTTTCCTTTGGAAAATACTGTGAACTATAGTAAGCTCTATCTAATAAATTAAGAAGAAAATGCTAACCAAATTATTAAAACATTCTAGTATAATATAATAAAAATATTTTAAAATATAATTTCTATTTTAAATGTAACAGACTGCTTTTCATATGTAGTCTTTTTTGGCATGAAAAAGAAGGTAATAAACCAGATGAGATCTTATTCATCATGGGTTATCAGGTGTGAATCTTACTCTTTGATTCTTAGTGAACAGCATTAAATGAATCCACAAATCAGGTAAGGAGACCTTTACTCCACCATTTAAATAGAGCAGCGCTTCCACATTCTTAAAGTCAGATCAACTTGCAATAGAATGGAATATATTTTTCAATCACTAAGTTTTATAAAAATCCTTCAAATGTAAAAACTAATCTTCTTGGAAGAAATTCTCCTTGAGTGGTGAAGATAAAGATCTTTCCCCTGCCATTTCCCAACACGTGATTGACTCATACCAGTTACCTCATCATCTTTCTACAGTTTTATATGACTTTTAGCACCAGTAGCTAATACTATGTATTGCTTAAGATGTGTCAATGCTATTTCAGTGAGTGGTCCATGTGTTATTACATCCAGTATCTGTGTAAGGCTCGTGTTTAACAGATGAAGTAGCTGAGCCCAGGGGGGTTATGGGACACAGCTAGAAAGTGACAAAAGAATGGTTATGATCTTGTCACAACTCACAAGGGCAATAACAAAATAACAAAGATGGCAACTGGGCAAGGAACCTGAGAGAGAGGAGATTACACCAAGCCATGACTACATTTGGTAAACTGCTTGATGCTGTGGTCCTTAGACTATCTTTTAAAGACAGGCTTTATGATGCAAACATCATTCTACAAAAGATGGGCCAATGCGGGAGATGTATCTGTTTCTTTCAAGCTTTACCGTGAACAGACTGCCTTTAGTGTGTTCCACAGGGTGACACTGTTACACATCACCTACAACACTGATGCTGGAGAACCACACAACCAAAACAAAACAGCAAAAAACAACACTCCTCCAACAAAAAGGACTTGCAAGTAACATTTAGGAACGTCTACTTTGTGTTGGATCATATTCATTGCTATCCTGGAAGTCAGCTTTTAAGGCAAGTCTAGACAGACACTGGTCATGCCCTAGAAAAGTCATAAAAGCAAAGAAGGTTTATGAATCACTCGATCAGAACTGGTTGACTGGCTTTAGTTTTCTGCATTTGTTAGATACCCAGATATGATGTGTATACAGACAAAACATCTCTCTCTATATATACATGTATGTGCAGGTGCGTGTGTTGGACGTGTCACTCCAAGAGCACATGGAGTTCACAAGATGGTGTCCAGGGTCCTACTATATTACTCTCTGCCTCTTTCCCTTGGAAACCATGTGTCATTGAGTTTGACAGTTCAAAGACACTGGTTGGCCTGTGCTTTGGAGCCCTGCCTATCTCATGTCCCAGCTATGGCTCTGCTTTAGATGGGTGCTGTGAGGTGAGCTCAGGCCCTCATGCTCACAGTGTTAGCACTCTTACCCACTATGCCGTCACCCCAAGTCTCACTTTTCTGCCTGTGTCAGAACTTTTGATATAATTAGAAGAAAAACAGGACCACGCAAAACATCTTCAGGGCATCCAGCATTTAGACCCTGTGCACTGAGTACAATAGGATAAGCACTCAGTGCGTGTCTCGGTTAATGAGTAAATACTCCAGGACTTATGCTCAACACTAACAGGAGAAAAAGGGTCCAAATGAGAGACTTGGAGGTGGATATTAGAGGTAGATACATGAAAGTGGTTCTCTCCGTTCTAAAACTGACTGAAAGAAAAGTCATACACATAGCATAATTTAAATAGTCTAGAAACCAACCAAATCCAAATAAATTCAAGTTTCAGAAACCAGGAGCGCACTTATGCTTCATACTCACGCAGAGGCAGCTGACCAGGCTAGACAAGTTGACGTGCCGTGGAGCAAACATGTGAAGCTGCTGAAGGCAAGAGATGGCCTGAGCCTGGACCAGGCAGCCTGGGTGATCTTGCATCACTGCACAGCCCAGCAGACAGGAAGTCCTTAAGGCGGACACGGAAGTATTGTTACCTGAAATAAGAAGCCAAAACCTTTTAACAATTAGCCTATAAGGCCTAACTACTCTTTAAACATATATAGGGATTTAAAGTCATAGATTTTCTTCATAGATTTGTCACATCAAATTTCTACCACAAAAGCAGAGACATGGGCTGGGGCACCAGTCTGTGGCAAACTATATGCTTTGCATGTGAGAGGCTTTTGCACATACATGCACGTACACACACACACACACACACACACACACACACACACACACACACAGAGGAAACATAATAAAGTGACATACTGGTCGACTATCTTGTTCTTAATCTTTTATTCTGTGTTTGTATTTGAGTGTGTGAAGGTCTGAGGACAATTCCTGGCAGGAATTGGTTCTTTCACTCCACTACGTGGAGCCTAGGGCTGAAACTCAGAAACTGGCAATTGACTTAGCTCTGCTGGTATTATTAGAGAGTTATTTTCATGTACTATAATCATATAGCGTGTAGTCTGAAGAGGTCTGACTATTTGAAACTTTGGATTTCTTTCTGGCAGAGCATACCTATAGAGTACTTTATGCCTGTCACTGTAATTATGTAGTCAAGTATTTTTTTAAGGATATATCCCATCTCTCTAAATATGGAACTTCTGTCTTTCAAGGTGGGAGATGCCAGTTGACTGAATAGAAACCTCCATCTGACAAAACACATTGAACACTTCTTACACGCTAAGCACAGAGTGAGCCGTATGTGTATATTCCTGTAACACATCACCAAGCAGCCTCTGCATACCTTGTAGCTCTGGGCCTAACGTGGTAATGAGGGCGTTCAAGCAGCGACCAAGACTCTGGTGAACTTGCACGTGAGTCGGAGGCACATTGAGCAACAACATGACGATGAGTGACAGGGTAGATTCCACGTGCACGTGATAGAGTGCACCAGCAGAATCAATGGTCAGTGACAGAGAATGGAGTGCCCAAGTCTGCAAAGACAGACGGAAATAAAATGTCATAACAGCATCGCAAAACACAAGTCACTGGACTGGTCTTTGGTTTTAGCAAATTAAAAAGCAATGGAGATTAGGGATGGATATACCACAGTACAGCTGAGAAGACACTCGGTGCGCTCTGCAGGTTTAAAGAGACATTCATTTCCTCCATCTGTGCGAGTGCTTTGCCACATGCACACCCGGTGACTGCAGAGACCAGACGAGGGTGCTGGGTCCCCGAAAACTAGACCGACAGATGGTTGTGAGTGGTCAGAAACCAACAAAGGTCCTCTACATGAGCAACTGCTGTTAGCCACTGAGCCATCTCTGAGTCAAGAAAATGCCTACCTTTAATATGAAATATAAAATGAATTCCGACAAGCATCAAACTTAGGAGTGATACAGAGGTCACTTAGCACTAAGAATTCCAGGACGACATTTTAGCTATCAGCTTGGATAAATCTAGTTTGTCATAAATGCCTTATTATTCATATAAATAATAAAAATGAAGAAAGCTGGACATCATAGAGTATACTCTGTCTAGTTCCACTTACATAAAATATAAAAAGGAAGAAGGAAGAAGAGGGGGAGAGGAGAGGAAGAGGAAGAAGACTCAGACGGAGAAAATGGAGGAGGCCATGGATGTGAGCAGGACACTTGGGAAGAGGCAGGAATCCAGTGTGGGGCATGGGGTGGTAAAGTGGGGTGAAAAGCTCAACAAACATTATACACAACCGTGATATGTAATTAATACACAGCAATAAACACTAAAACATTAAGGTTCCTAGGTAAGAGGAGGAGGAACGAAAGGGAAAACTTTAAGAGGGGGAACAGTGGAAGCAGAGCAGACAGGCATCTGGAGGAGAGGTCTGTCTGGGGACAGTAACAGAGCTGGGTCTTGTGTTGCCGGAAGCTGGTTAAGAGGGGCACGGTGGTGCAGGAGGATCACGATGCCAGCCCGGGCCATGGTGAGACGTGACTTCAAAATAAGACAAAGTAAAGTGAAGCAACATGCCAGGGTGGTGGTGGCATGAGCCTGTAGTCCCAGTTCTCAGGGGCTCAGGCAATCTAAGAGCAACCTGGACAACAGCAAGTTCAAAGCCAGGCTGGAGAACTTAGTGAGTCCCTGTGCAGGAGTCACAAGAGTCTGGGATATGGGTCATTGGTGAGGACTTGGCTGTTGACATAAATGGGTCCTGGGTTCAATCCCTAGTCCTGAAAAAAAAAAATCAAACAAATTCAAACCAATAAACCAAACCAAGCCAAGCACGAGCAGCCTGCCAAGCTTTTTAGCAGGGAGGCTGTAAAATCAAATATTCTAGACAAATCCAGTCTCACATCTAGGAAAGATACGGAAGAAAGTAATTAAAAAATAGTTGAGGTCATTTAGGAGACTACTATAAACATTTGGGGACATACACAAGTGACAAGAGGAAAGGAAAATAAGCAAAACGGAATACTTGAAAGGCTGAGGCAGTGTAACTGACGACATGGTCGAGGCCAGCCAGAGCTATGTCATAAGACTACTGTAAACAAAATGAAACAAAAGCCCCCAGGACATATGGATGAAGCATGGCCCCCAAAGGCAACAGTCATAGCCAATCATGCCTTTAATCCCAGCCCTTGGGAGGTCAATGAAGACTGATCTCTGAGTTCGAGGCCTGCCTGGTCTACAGAGCAAGTTCCAAGACACCAGGGCTACACAGAGAAACCCTGTCTAAAGAAAACAAAACAAAGCGCCCTGCCATTAGAGACTAGAAACCAACCCAGATTTGATTAAGATGCCAGAGCAATGGTAAACTGATAGAAACAAACGGGTGACACACACACACGTATGTTAACACGGGTTTCCGTGTCTAATCTGTACATTTGCTTGCTTTTTAATCTCATTCAATTTATTAGCTTCTCAGAATTATGAAGAATTCTGTACTTTGCTTCTGAAAGCCTCACATCCCCTCTAAGGGACTTCATACCGTAAGTTGCCATGAGGACCAACATGCCAGTATAGGAAGAATGCTGCACAGTGCCTAACAAACTCAGACACTTAGTCTAATGAAAGAGTAATCCATTTTTCAGAAGGGATACTGCTTGTCATTGACTTTGGGTACTCGTAAGTATGAGTTGAAGAAAGGTTTGAATTCTAAAGTCCATCAAAGTTAACAGCTTTGACATTTAACAGACCATTCGTTGTTAGTAAAAACAGAATGTGAATCATGGACAAGTCATGCATGCTGAGGAGGGTGTCATGTGAAGTACCCACCTGCACATCAGGAGAAGTGCTGTCCTGAGACAGGGTATAAAGGACTCCAATGCAAGAACTCAGGTGCTGAGGCCCTATGCCTCCCAAGTACCGATGCAGGGATCCCAGGGCCAGTGAATGGCCTGTTCTGGTAACCACATCTCTTGCTGACTTCAATCTGCACATAGAGAAATAAAAATAAAAACAAGCACAGAAAAGACAAACCAAAACAAATTTGTGCATGTATGGGTTCAGCCTGTAAGGGTTGGCGACCTAAGGTTAACCCAGGACTCAACCTGCAGGAGAGAATCTATTCCTATACATTGTCCTCTGAGCTCCACATGCATGCTGTGGGAGAGGCACACCCACATACATACATGTACACCACCTCACATACATGAACATCCAATAACATACATACACATCCTTGCATATGCATTCACATACATGAGTACCCACAAACATACATGTGCACCACTCATACATGCACAAACATACACAATAAACAAATGAAAATAAAAAAATCTCAATGAATATAATTTGTTACATAGACAAACTTTTCATGAGTATTTAGAAAATTAGAAGATACATTTATTATAAAGGAATGAAACATTCTGAAGTAAGTGGAAAGGTATCTTTCCTTTTTTTTTTCTTTTTTAATTTGAAAACAAGGTCTCACTGTGTAGACCAGGCTGGCTTCGAACTCGGGGAGATACGCCTACACCTACCTTTCGAATGTGGACTAACGGTGTGCACTACCACACCCCACTGTTTTCACATCATGACCACTTCAGAGATGCACACTGTACATGACATATATACATGCACTCATTACATAAGCATATATACTCATATACATAATACATGACTTTAACACAGATACATACGTTTTATATGGTTGGTATTAATACTATTTTTATTATTAGGTCACATTTTAAAAAATGTATATGAGGACATCTTAATTCCATGCCATCAGTTTAAGAACCGTTATTCTAAAACGGGAAATTATTTACTGGGAATTTGAGTGTATTTAGGCCCTGCAGCTCTTCCTTCCCACAACAACCCTGAGGCTATGTAATCAACTGCTGCTCTTTCAGATGACTTCACGAGGCAGGTAAAACTCCACAGAATGAGTGCTCAATGCAGCAGAGGGGGAGCCGAGCCACGGCCAAGGTGCGCACATTACATCACAGCTGCTAACTAGTTGTCTGTTTACATGAAACTCATAACCATCAACTTTTATGGAGTCAGGGCCTTGCTGTGTAGCCCATGCTGGTCTGAAAGGACACGGGTGGCAATTCTGCTTGTTTCTTGAATATTGTGAGTATGCGCTACCATCACACCAGGCATAATCATGGACTCTATGTGTAATTGTTTTTAGTATTATTTTTAAACATTCCTAAATAAGTAAGACTATATCACCGACCACCTCTTTAGAAGAGTTCAAGACAACTGACTGGAAGGATTGAGTGGCCTTTCCAAAGTCACAGAGGTCAAGAGTGGCCTTCTCTTGTGCTCTGCAGTCTATGTCTCTCCCTACAGACTCCTTCTGCTACTTATCTGTACTCTACACGACAGAACTGTCCTACTGTCCCAGAGTCTATGTATGGATGGGCAAGTACGATATCCATAAAATGGTGATCATTCTTCAGATTAAGAGGGTTTCCTTCGTCTGAAAACATCCAGTCAAATTTTATTTTTTAAATTAATTACAGAACAACATTCTTACTAGTTCCATTTAACAGCAAACTATATCCCATTTTGACAACAGCCCATGCACATTTAGAAATTCACTTACTTGTCAAAGCTAACTTGAGCCAGTCCAGCAGTAAAGGCTCCATCATCAACCACTTGGGCTAATCTAGCCCATGCTTCTGCAGCTGCACATCTCAAAAGGGGGTTGGGACTTTCTAGTGCTCCCAACACTAATGTTAGGACAAGTCTTCTTACTTCTGGGCCTAAACTTTGTTTAGAGCCAGCCACATACTAAAGTAATGAAAAACAATTAAAATACATGATTACAGCAAGTATTCTGATCTAGTTTGGAATGCATATCCTTGTCAAGCAAGTATGTTCATCACTTCACAAAAACAACAAACCAAGAAGAAATCACTGATTGCTACGTCCATAAAAATCAATGATTAATGAACACTATCGCAGCAGTTAGATTTGATCCATAGATCACAGCCCAGCAATGCCTGGTCTAGGATAGGATATCAGGGTTACTTAGGTAAGACATGACACTAAACCAAGGTCAGTTGCTAACAATTTTTTTTTAATTTATTTTATTTAATGTATATGAGTACACTATCACTGTCTTCTGACACACCAGAAGAGGGCATCAGATCCCATTACAGATGGTTGTGAGCCACCATGTGGTTGCTGGGATTTGAACTCAGGACCTCTGGAAGAGCAGTCAGTGCTCTTAACTGCTGAGCTATCTCTCTAGGCTCCCTAACAAGTTTTATATGGAGAAAAAAGTCAAGGGAAAGTCTCAATCCTGAGTCTTAATCTCATCAGAGATTAAGAAAAATGAATACTAAATTTCTTCAGAAGGATCAGCATACAACCTTAGTTATTATGAAGTATTCCAAAATAGCAAGTATTTATATGAACTTAAGTAAAATTACTGTGATGGTTTGTATATGCTTGGCCCAGGAAGTAGCACTATTAGGAGGTGTGGCCTTGTTGAAGTAGGTGTGTCATTGTGGGTGTGGGCTTTAAAGACCCTCATCCTAGCTGCCTTTGGAACAAGAGGTGGGAACTCTCAGGTCCTCCTGCACCAGACCTGCCCAGATGCTGCCTTGATGCTAATGAACTGAACCTCTGAACCTGTAAGCCAGACCCAATTAAATGTTGTCCTTATAAGAGTTGCCTTGGTCATGTGTCTCTTCACAGCAGTAAAACCCTAACTAAGACAATTACCTTCAGTAAGTTAGAAATGGCAGAAACAACATGCAACTGAACTGTTTGCTGACGAGCTCCTTTGGTGTGCTTTATGCTGTTCAAAAGCTGCTCCAGTATCAGAACCCTGAAATCAGAAGCAACGAGAGTTAAACACAGCAAAGAATGTAAGGCCAAATCAACTAGGGAGCAGTTTAACTCCCCATACTATATTCTGTGGTAACTACTAAAGGGAGAAACTGTTACCTGACATCTTGAAACAGTTTAAGAAAAGATACATCATAACCAAAAGGAAAGTATTTTTATTAATCAGAAGGGATGGAAAGCATTATTTTGTGAAAAAAAAATTACAAATGTCTATCTTAGAGATTTTTTTCTCCTTGGAAAAATTCAGCTAATTCAGTACCTGTATATATATATTTTGCCCACTTCCCCTAACTTCCAGTCTATTTTTCCTGAAACATGGGGAAAATGCTCTTTAAATGCTCCTTAATATTTAAAAAACCCAACTTTTGCTCCTTCAATTGCCTGTGGTAGCTGCGATTATGGGAACATGTTCCAGGAGCTGGTGCTATGACTGGGTTCCCAAGACTGTGTGCTAAGGACCTGTGGCTGCTGAGAATCCAGGTAAAGTGGGACCTATTGGGAGGTTTTGGGTCACTAGGTGAGTCTTCCAGGAGGACTGAGGACCTGGGTCTCCACGTCCTTTGCTTTGTGGCCACAAGGTAGGTACTTCTGCCCTGGTAGGCAGTCCCAACATGACACACATCCATTGGTTCAACCACTGATTGAAATCTCTAAACTTATAAGCAAAAATAATTTTTCTTTATTACAAACTGATTACCACAGGTATTTATTAGATTGACAGAAAGCTGACAAAACTAAACACTATTATTTGAGAATATCAAAATACATTTTTCAATGTTGACAATTATACAAAAAAGTGTGTAATGCATGACTTTAATATTACAGAATTTGGCCTCTCATCAAGAAATTTACATAAACCAGGCAGAGATCTAAGCCTGCCAGCCTAACAGTCAGGAGGATGAGACAGGGGAATCCTGGGCTTGAGGCCAATGAGATCAAGACATTCTTTTTTATGCCACTTGAAAACAGAAGTTTTGGGGCTGGAGAGATGGCTCAGACGTTAAGAGCACTGACTGCTCTTCCAGAGGTCCTGAGTTCAATTCCCAGCAACCACATGGTGGCTCACAACCATCTGTAATGGGATCTGATGCCCTCTTCTGGTGTGTCTGAAGATAGCTACGGTGTACTCACATACATAAAATAAATAAATAATCTTAAAAAAGAAAAAAGATGCCTTCACTTTATCTCTGGACTCACAGCCACATGGTAGAAGGGGAAAGGGAGAAACTGATCCCCCTACCTCACCCAGAACTAATTAACTAAATGAAATGATGATGCTGATGATAGAGTTTCAAAATTAATAAAACGGCTGGGGGAGGGGGGTTAGGACAGTTCTGTGGGTAAAGGTGCCTGCCACCCAGTCTGATGAACCAAGCTCGATCCTTCAGTTTGCATGGTATGAGGAGAGAACAGATTCCTGCAAACTGTCCTCCGATTTCCACATAGAAAATGTATTTTATTTATGTGCTTGTATATGTTTTGCCTGTTTGTGTGAGTGCACGCATGCAAGGAAGCCAGAAGCAGACTTCAGAGCCCTGGAGCTGGAGTTATGGGTGTCTGTGAGCTGCTAATGTGGGTGCTGGGATTCAAACTCTGGTCCTCTAATAGGGCAATAAGCACTAAGTAATCAATAAGTATATTTAATAATCAATAAGATTAGCTCTGGGCTATCTTTTTCAGTACCAATAAATTCAATTCTAAATATATAAATACATGAAAAAACTGTATTTTAAACTTGAATAACCCCTTAGCAGGTTTCTTCTTAACTGTTCAAACATAATGCCAATCACAGTAATAATAAAATGCTTTGAAACAATTGAAAATAGATACTTTTCTGTTTTCCTTTTATTTGCTGATACTTTGTTTTTGAGGGTCTCCCTGTGAAGCCCAGGTTCCATTGTAACTGAAAATTATTCTGCTTCAGCGGTGCTGAAATTTCAGGCCAGCACCACCATACTGGCTAAGTATGAACATTTTAATTAAGCCAGTTCTTATCTAGAAATTCAGAAACGGAACACATAAAGAAAAAGTGTCTAGAGTGTGGAGATGGCTCAGCCAGTAAAGACAGGAACTCAATGCCCAGCACTCAAGCAAAACAATGGTGGCCTTGTGGTCACAGTGCTGACCTCTGCTGCTGCTCCACTGGGCTGTTAAGTGAGAGACTATTAATTAAAAAATTAATAGACTGTGATCTGATAAATGAAGCAGTGGCTATCGTCTGACATCTACATGCATTCACATGCACCTGTACACACATGAGTACACACAGACCTGTCATTGACAGAGCCCAAGGTGGGACAACAGGAGACTAGAAACTTATTCACATAGCTTCTCTCCTATGATTCTCTAAGGACACCTATAGGAAGTCACTAAGTTACAACAACCTATTTTCTGTTTCTGGGATCCTGCAAAACCATTTCCTTTAAAAAACAAAACACACAGATAACACACAATCCCTCAAACTACTGCCTATCATTTCTACTCACTTAAAACTACAACAGGAAAAAAATCAAAATGGAATTCCAGGCTGTTTTGTTATGCCTGAACATTTTAATCACAGCGAAGAAAACCGTCCTCCAAACCCTGAACATGTACCATTATTATAATATTTACCATTATTATTATAATATTTACCATTATTATTATAATATTTACCATTATTATAAAGTATTATAACCTAGGTAGGGAAATGATGAGCACGATTTAAACTTCATTAAACGTAGTAAAAGTAAGAAATCGTCTCTTTGAAACTACATGATGTATCAGGCACTTGTCCTCAAGAAAAACAGTTGTTCTGTTGGAAAGAAAAGAATGTTCTTTTTATCAGAAGGCTGGCAGAAGTGTGGGCTCTTCATAAACACACTGTATCACATTTGCTTCAGAAGTAAGTCATGAGGAGACCATTGTTTAAGTTTTCCCTAAGAGACCAAGGTAAACTTTCTACCTAGTTGCTGTCCACTAGTGGACACGATTAGATTGAATGACAGAATGAAAGTCATGCTCGAAGTCAAACGTCCCGTGGTCTAGAATGAAAGGCGAGGAGGGAGGGATGGAGGGAGGGAGGGAGGAGATCATGGGAGAATGAATGGGGATGGTCAGCTCAGACATTTAGTTTCTCTGACAACAGTATCTCCTGAATAGTGGACTTTGATCTCTAATGTAGGTTTATATCCAGGTCATCAGGTAAGAAACTGGTGACCTGGCTAACTGAGAAATCATTAATTACCCTGTGGTATTTTTAAAACCTCTGCTTCCTGTATGCTAGAATAATGGCAAATGTTATAAGGCCTGGTTTGCATTTAGTAAGTCCCTATCACTATTAGCTACATGAAACAAACTTTATCTACACCTGTCCGACAAGAAGCTCTTAGGTTAATGTGGCATCAGATATGACTGCATCCCTTTCACCCACCAGCAACGTGTTTACTGAAGTGGAAGCCATACTTCAGGATAAGCAGTTATTGAAGAGATTTACCTCTGAGCTTCGTCCACATTAGCACAGACAACCCCGAAGAGCTTGGATGCAGAGCTAATAACAGACAGTGCTGGAGGCAGGGGCTTAGGCACAGAGTCTCCTTCTACATCCTTCTCATAAATAGAATAAGGGTCATATTCTAGACTTCCACAGGCAATGCCATTGCCAAACAGGAGCTACATGGGGGAAAAGTATATAAGGGGTAAATAATCATTCAAGACACAAGTCTTAAGAATTGTTTTAAAACCACCATACCTGTTCTTCAATAAACCTATGGTCAGTCTCTTGCAGCAAAGGACTTAATATCAAAAGGTCATCTGGATGACAAAGGGCCGGCAGTAAGCACGCAGACGCTGCCACTTGGGTATCAGGGGCGGTCAGTTCAGCAGCCACCTCCTTGAGGATAGCACAGAGGTTCCCTTGAGTTGGAGAAGAACAACAATTAGCAATTTAGTACTAGCTTTTATCCTTAGAGATAGAGATAAGAGGAAAGCTCAGGCTGAGGGCTAGCCTGCACTGACCAAGTTTAAAGTATGATAGCCTAAGACTTTATCCCCCATCTTTGGCAACTGCATTACACACGAATAGCTCAGTTGTGGGTCCACTTCTCCCAAGGCTAAGAACAGCCGGTGAAATGGCACAGTGAAGTAGATGCCTTTTAGCAGTAAGTGCATGTTATCACTGTTTAAAACAAAGCGGCATGAAGTACAAGAACACCCAACTGAGCATGGTGGTGCATGCCTTTAATCCAAGCACTTGGAGTCAAAGGCAGGAGGCTTTCTTTGAGTTCAAGGCTGGCCTGGTCTACATAGGAAGCTCTGGGGCAGCCAAGACTATATAGAGACCTTGTATTAAAACAAAACAAAACAACTAAACAAGGCTAGGTATACAGCTCAGCAGGAGCACGGCACTTGTCCTGCATCTGTAAGTTTCTACCTCACTCATTAGCACCCGGAAAGAAACACTAGCCTGGCAAGGCTGGAGACTCCCCAGGACCTGGTTGGATGCCTTCCTGGACATCATACCATAATCACAACTCAAAGGAAAAAGGAAGGCAGAAGGCAGAAGAAATTGGTGTTAAAAAGAGCTGAAAGTAAAACATATTGCACATTATGAAACAGGTGACGCCTCAAAGGAGACACCAGTGTTCTAACCATGCCCCTGCACAGCAGGCACTCAGTGCTGCTTGCACCGGCTGGGACACCACACCTAACTCACACCACACCTATCTAGCATCCTTCCTGTGCCTCTGAAGTTATCTAAAACAGTGTGTCACTCTATCTACAAAAGTGTGATCGCTAAAGATGTTTCATTTTAAACATAATCTCACCATCATAATTTCTTATTTTAAAAATCACTAAACATCAAATATGTACTCTGTACCCAAATTTCCAGTTGTGTGATGTGATTTTACGCATGTTTCTATGATAGAATCCAGATCTACATAAGGTCTACATGTTGTAGCCAGTTGATATATCTTCTCTCTTTGAATCTATCTTCTTTATGTTCTCCTTCATTTAATTCATTTGAAGAACATTACCTGTTCTATAAACTATAAACGTAACATTCATGAATATGTATAAATATGTAAAACTACAGATAGTCTAGCTTTTGATGGTGACAGCTCTCTGGTACCACTGAGTTTGAAAATGTGTTATCCTTTCTGTTTTAATTGGTGGTGGAGCTAAAGATAGCCCCGGGTAGAGGTGATGGGCAGTTCTAGCATTTTATGACACAGCTGGAAATTTGGGCACTGTACAGATTTTTGGCATTTAGTAATTTTTAAAACATGAAATTCTGATAATGAGATTATGTTTAAAACTTTAAAAATTTTATTGTACTACTAAGCATAACGCTAGTAACAAAAACGTATTAATGATAGTAAGTGTTGTAAAACATATTAACAACTTAGGAAAGAGCTCCCTTTAAGAGATTAGGTCAACAAGCAAAGGGAACAGTTCCTCACTGCCAGAGATCTCAATGCTGTCAGACCTCTGTGCTGAGCTGCACACATTAAGGTGCTGGGGAGATTTCCACCTGTCTGCAGTGCTGAGACGGGGCTGCACGCACTAGGTTAGACGTCTGTCACCTGGATTACGGTCCCCGACCTCTTTATATTTTGAGGTAGGTCTCACTAGTCACTCAGGCTTCCATGACTACAGTCTACAGCACAGGCTGTGCCAACTCAGACCCTGCTGACCCAGTCTCATAGGTTTGTGCTGCCTGTACAGGCAGATATAACTCTCACTATAATAGGAGGGTAGAAAGCAGTTTTCTAAAAGAGGCAAACAAAAGCACTATTAAGCTTACACACAGAATCAGAAGAGACTAGAGAAGAGTCAATCAGGGCGTAACACAACAGATCAGAGTTGATTAAAGGAATGTTTGTGAGTTTAATGACCATCAAATGACACTGAGTAAAAGTTTTATTGTCAGTACAATGCAAGAAATATTTTTGTTGCTACAGCTAAGTGTGAAAATAGTGGAAATATTTCTCAGTTAAAGTGATTTCTTGCCTAACTGATTCTGGAGAAAGTACTTACCTATATCAAACCTGAGATGGCAAATAAAATTAACTCAAAGCTTCCACAGCCATCAGAGAACTAAGCCAGTCACTTTCTCTCTCCCCCTTTTTCTGAGTTCGAGTCTTGCTAGCCTGCATTAACCTTGACGCTGAGCTTCTGCCCCAGCTCAGGAAAGCGGGGCTACATGTGTGAGCCACCATGTTTGCCCTGAAGTACTCTTTGGGGAAAACTTATTATTTGCTGAACAATCATGAAGAATTTTATTCCAGTTCTTAATGTTTTATTCCAGTTCTTAAAAATGTCTATAATTATTTTTATAAAATAGAAAAATGATTACAAAAATGTTTTAAAATTCACATTAGAAAAGTAGATAGACTCTAAAAAGACAGAGGAGAAATTAAGATTTACTTTTTTAGAGAAATACTAGGACCCTGGATTTGTTTCTTAAAAAAAAAAAAAACCACCACCACCGCCACCACCATCACCACCACCAGCAGACAGCCAAGGTTGTTACACATAAAAATTCTGTCTTGAAACAACAACAACAACAACAACAACAACAACAAAAACGAAAACCAGAAATAAATTTTTAGAAATAATTCTTGGAGAATTTCGTAAATGTCTTAGGAGACTGCCACCTGTCTCCTCCATCTTCTCTTGACTCTACCCTCCACTCTACCCACTCAACTTTCTGTCCTTATTTAAAAATAAAAATCCATTGAGTATCCTTAGTGCTACCTACCTACTCCTACGAGTGTGGCTATCAAGTGGGGTGAGCTGAACCTACCAGGGGCCACAGCCTTAAAGAGAACTAACTCTTCCTCTCCGGGTAGCCGTCAGTTACCAACAGCTCCTCAGCTGGCGGCTTCAGGGCCTCCTTACTCTTCTTAGTTATGGTTCTGTCTGGCTTGGGTCTGTGCAGATCCTGTGCCCACTGTCACAAGCAGAGTGCACTCACGTGCCGCTGCCCTCCTGTGTCTAGAAAACAGTTTCCTTCTAGTCACCTACAGCTCTTGGCGCTCTGTTCCCCTTTCTGATAGGGAGCCCAGATTTTAAAAAGGGTATTTTTTATTACGCTTTATTTTATTTGGTGTGTGTGTGTTTGTGTGAGCGTGTGCATGTGCCACAGCACAGGTGCGAAGGCCAGAGGACAACGCTGGGAGTCAGTTTTCTCTTCCCAGCACGTGGAGCTGGGGTCAAACTCAGGGCTCCAGGCTGGAAGCAAGCGCCTGTACCCACCGATGTCAGGTATCTCTCTGGCCTGACTTTGTTTCCTGAGAAACACATTAGAGGTTAGAGGTTGCTTCAAATATAGAAATGTATATTATTCCCAACTGCATCACCAAAATTCCATTCTAAGAAAACACAAGTTAAAAAAAAAAAATCAAGATTTTTTTCTTTCTCCTTACAATTCTTTAAAGGTAGGCTTATGTCATCATTTATCAGAAAATATACTATGTTTATATTCTTGCGTCCCTAAATGTTTAAAAACTCAAACCCTGTAATTTTTATTCCAATGTATGAACTGTAAAGTACAAACCCGAGCTGCTTTTGCTCCAGCCTAGGCTTCTAGGCTGTGCAGCACTGAGATGTCCTGGGAGTGCCCTGGTCTCCTACACCAAGATCCCTTTCTGAGGGCACAGGGGAGACAGACCTGGAGCTAAGCAGAGGCTGCCTCTAGGTCTCCGGAGAGATAGGACGACATGAAACAAGCCTCTGTGTTTTCTTGCAGGACAGTCATTTCATGTAGCACAGTGTGACCTTGAACTCACACTCTTCCTAATCCTGCCTCAGCCTCACAGATTCAAGCATTACAATGTCAGCCACTACGCTCAGATGACAAGCTCATGCACCAATCTTTACCCCACTATTTACTAGATGCGAGTTTGAGTTCACTTACAAACTCCCAGAGCCTTTACCGAGTAAGAGAATGTAACTAACTGTCACATTATGCCAGGATAAAGGACGTAGTTGCTATACCCTATCTTTTCGAGCAGTACTTAACATGTAGCAGTCAGTCAACTGAAGGCTCCTGACTAATGGTGCCAAAGTACTTTGCAGTTCTTTCCAAGGCCATATATACCACATGGTGACAGTGAACTCTCTGGTCAGCTCATACATGAACCAACAAGAGTCAGTGGGAACACGGTCATTCACACAATTACAAAAGACGGGACATGCTGGGTATTAATATTAGGAATTAATGTGACATGTTATATTACTTTAATGTGTAGAAGGAGATGAGCAAAATATGTAGTCTCATAGGGAATATAGGACATACCATGCATCTTAACACAGTTTAATTTATTAAAAAACAGAAGTCCCAGAGAATACAAATGCCAAATTTTAACTCCTAGAGTAAACGGCTTTAATTATTTAGAGCAGCAACATATTATCTTGAAAGACCTCCCCCCTTAAAAGGAAAATTATACGAGCTTAAGGTCCACAACTATAAAAGTAAAAAGTAAGTCTTAAGATTCACAGACTCAGAGCTGAAACAGGCCCGGGCAGGTCCAGGCATGCCCAGGCCCTGTGGGGCCTGCCCTTCCGTTAAAACTGACAGACCACAAAGATAAGGAAGAAGGAATGCAGGAACCAGCCCGAGTTATCAGTGCTGACTCATAGGCCACCTGGCAGGAAGGGATAAGCCCTTAGCCCCTGACATTCCGGACGCCCCAGCCTGCACACACTCTTTTGCTGCGTAACCATGCATCTGCGCCTCATTTGAATCCACCAATCAAGTCCCCGTAACCATGCATCTGCTTCTGTATGCCTGCTTCTGCTCCCCAGAACCCTATAAAAACCCGTCCCCGGTCTTGCTGGGCGCACCAGTCCTTCCGAGCTGACTGAGACGCCCGAGGGTACCTGTGTATCTGGATAATAAACCCTCTTGCTGATTGCATCCGGTGGTCTCAGCCTGGTCATTGGGCTTGGGGATCTCTCTGAGGGTCTTTCAATCTTAAAACCACATTTTACATCAGTCACAATGGCTAAAACCTGTGATCCTAGCACACAGGAAACAAGTGGAGTCGGGGGTGGGGTGTGTGTGGCGGGAACAAGAGTTCAAGGTCATCCTCAGGTACATAGCAAGTCCAAAGACAGCTTGGGCTAAACAAAATTGTCAAAAAAAATGTAATCTTATCTTTACCACTCGCCCACTCCAAACAGGGTTTCTCTGTGTAGCCCTGGCTGTCCTGGAACTAGCTTTGTAAACCAGTCTGGCCTTGAAGGTACATCTGCCTCTGCTCCTGAGGGAGGATTAAAGGCATGTGCCACCCACACCTCATCCCTACAAGGAGTAACCTTATTCACTGCAGAATTCCACTAATCCAAAGCTGTGTTTTTGTACCTAATGAGAGCAAAACTTAGCCTCATAAACTTTGTAAAATCAGTTCTACTCTGGTGGCTCAGCAGCAGACACCTTGGCGTTGGTAGCGTTAGGAATATAATGTTAGGAATGTGTGTGAGAAATAGCATTCTACAAAGAGGCTAGGAAGTCATATTTATAATAGATTTGCACTATAAAATCTGTAACAGAAACCCCTGGAAGTTCTGTGACTTGTTTGTGCTTTCCCCAAGAGAGATGTAAGCAGGATATGAAAAGATACAAGAACTAGACTCCCTGTCATCTTCCTTTAGCGGCAGGGTTGTATGATGCAATTCACACTAGCTTGGAACTCATTATGTAGTCCAGGTTGGTCTCAAACTAACAATCCTCCTGCCTCAGTCTCCAAAGGACTAGAATTACAGGTGTTTGTTGCCACACTTGTCAAACAATTAGGTTTATAAAAGTGCGTTGTGTTTAGTGAGCCCCAGCATTGAGACAGGATTCTAACACCTAAGAAAAAAGGCACTAAGTGATCACTGCTGTTCACTGACTTAGCAAACAACTATTGATTTTCAATACCAAACTGGTCACAAACAACAAGACATTTTGTTTTAAGGCACATACCTTTATAGGTGTCAGGAGGTAATAAAATCAGTAGTTCATAAAGTCTCTGTCTATAAACTACTGACGGTGTTTTCAAAGAACTTCCATATGTTTTTAGTATTGAAGAGAGCCTTGAAACAAAAGAAACAGTGTATCTTAAGTGTGTATGTTCTATGAAGGTTGACATATAACATAAGCTAATCAACATTAGTGGTAATTTGGGTTTTTAAAGTAAGGTGGGATCATAAGTCTAAGGAGATTCTGGGCATGAGGCTGGGGTAGAGCACTTGCCTACTACACGAGGCCTGGGTTTCATTCCTGGCACTGCAATCCAACAAATCAATCAATCAAACAAAACAACAATAATATTTTTCTGACATTCTTCATAAAGTGAAACTGTAAAGTCAATTTTCACTTAAATGTCACTAAGTAATATTATAACTGAAACCTTACTTTATACTCAGTATAAAATTTCAAAAGTTACTTTTGCCAAAACCAAAAATCTATTAGATAAAAAATTAATTCGATAAATAAATAAAGTAAAATTAACACTGGTTCTATTTTTACAACCTTCAGCTTGATAATCGTGATAAACCAATTTCAAAATCCCACATAGAATATTTTAGTTATGGAAGCTAGGCTAATTCATGATACTTCTGTGTTTCTTTAAAGCTAGATCAGAAAATTATAGCTAACATATGAAAAGTACTCACTTCATATTTGTACTTGTTAAAATTATTAATTATATTTTTAGAACTCTACATCATTTACTTAGCTTAAATACATAAAGTTTAGTCCAGAGGAGTATCGCTTGTTTCTGTAAACTGAGGTGAGTAGATTAAAATGAGAATCCAGGAAATCATTTTTATTGTTTTTTACTTCCATGAGGCAAAGGTTAGTTTCTAATTAGCCCATCTACAAAAATACAGGGAAATAAATGTACATAGTACAGATAAAAGTACACAACTTGCATAATTAAGCCTGAGAAAGGGACTTTTTAAGGTCAAACACTCTGCATCAACAAAGGCAAATTAACATTAACTGGAAGTGTGTGTGTGTGTGTGTGTGTGTGTGTGTGTGTGTGTGTGTGTGTGTGTGTGTGTGGCGGGGGCGGGGAGTGTAGCCAGTGAGAGGGAGCAGTTGGTTGACTCTGACAACATAAATCTAATCCCTGCGCGTGGTCCTGTCACCCCATGGTGAAAGGACAGAACTTGGTTTCCAAAAGTTGCCCTCTGATGTCTACTCTCACACACAAATAATAAAAAAATTAAAAAGCATAACACAAAACCTGAGCTGATTCAGAGCAGGTAGACAAACGCCAACATAAAGACCTTAGGCGCCCATGTAAGGTAAGGACAAAAGTGTGGGGGCTCCTTAGAAGGGGTTATGGTTCTGGATCTTTGCAAAGGTTTATCAAATTCATTCAATTAATCAAGAAAGTATAATTCTAAACTCCTGTGTATCTATATAAGTAAGTTATTTTAGAATATAAAAAGCTAAAGAAAGTCTCACAGGAAGAAACAGGTAAGCTCAAAATCAAGGAGGAGCTCGGCAGGCTGACGGGCTAGGCAAAGAGCCTGCAAAGGTTGCGTGACGGTGGCGTGTGTGACGCTTCCATTTGTTACAGAGCAAACCACCGCAAGTTAAGAACAGACAAATGTTCATCTACAAACTTTATGAGCTGGACGGTTAGTTTAAGGTTTTAAAAAAAAGAATGAAAATTTAAGAAAAAGAGAATGAAAAGTAAAACAAACTTCAACATGAACAAGGCTATTTTTCTGGAAGAGTCTGGCACAGTCCTCAGTGTGACTCACAGGAAAAACAAGAGAAAGCAAAACGGAGACGTCTTCAGAACGAGAGACACGAGGTTACAGCATGCTTTACGGGTAAGATTTTTAGAAGACTAAAAAGAACGATTTCATGCTAAAACATCTGAAAATAAAGCTGCATTAGGAAAACTCTTGGAAAAATTTACTTGCCAAATTTTACATAAACAGAAAAAAAACAGAGAACATCCCCCAAACAGACCTTACAAGGTTAGAAACAAAGAAATGAATTTTGTATTATTAAAAAAAAAATCATAGAAATTTCAAACATAGTCTCTCAGAAAGTTTCACATAGCAGATCACTCCAACTACGCAGATACTCTCCTTGATGAAACTTTATTCCATGAGGTTAATAGTTTCAATGCTTCATGAGAAAGTGTGAGAAAAAAAGAAACAGAACAGTCCCACCTATGAATATACATAAAGAAACCCACAACAAAACCACATCTAGAAGTTTATAAAGCTGATCAATACATTTCTTAAAATATAGCAATTAAACAATCTGACACACATAAAAATCTTCTATCACTCACTCACTCACTCACTCACTCACTCACTCACTCACTCACTCAATCAATCAAACAAAACCCATGGCCTAACAGAGCACGAACTTTAAAAGGTCTACAGAAACTATCACTGCTGAGAATAAAATATCAGAAGTGACCCTGAAGGCCTTCTCCTCAGGATTCTTGTGGGTTTATTTTTTGAGAGGCTCTAAGCTGTTTCAGACGTGTGCCCGGCGGTCTCCACTTTCCGAGTGTTGGGATTACAGGTGTCTGTTCCTCACGTCTGGCTTTTAAAAGAAGAGGTGAGTGGTCTGTTGCCCAGGCTTGATGCAAACAGCACTCCAATCTCAACCTCCTGGGGAGCTGAGACTATACGCACGTGCACTGTGCCTAGATTCTATGCAGTGGTTTTGTTTTGCACTGTCTACGCTTTGCACTGTCTTTTTAATTTTTAAAAAGGATTTGTGTGTGTGTGTGTGTGTGTGTGTGTGTGTGTGCGCGCGCGCGCGCGTGCGTGCGCGCATGTATGGCCTCTGTACCCGGTGCACATGCCTGGTACTTATGGAGGCATCAGGAACTGGAGTCACAGTGGCTGGGAGCTGCCGTGTGGGTGCTGGGAATTGAACCAGGGCCCTGAGGAGGAGCAGCTAGTGCTTTTAACCACTAAGCTGTCTCTATCCCATTTGTATGCTTTTTTGAGACAGAATCTCAACTACGTAGCTCAGGATGACCTGCAATTTTCTTTGTAGCCCACGTTGGTGTTGAATTTGTGTGGATTACTTTGCCCCCTATGTGCTGGAGTTATAGGAGTGCTTTACTAAAACCAGCCTCTACGCAGCTGTAAAATGCACTTACAGAATAAAGACAGAAAGAATATGAATAAATAAAGACTGTGAGGAGAAAAACATCTAGATCTACAATGGAATTGTGTGTCCATGTGTGTTAGCACATGCGGGGGTACACCTGGATATGCATACATGAGTACGGCGAGACCCAGGCTGATTATAATTGTTTTTGACATCATGCTGTACTCACTGAAGCATGTCTGATGCTTGCCAGTTCCAGACAGTCTGACTAGATGGCTTGCTCCAGGAGTCCCCCATCTCTGCCTCCTGAGTGTTGGGGTTACAGGCAGTCCTGTGCCCGCCTAGCTTTAAACTGGGCTCAGAGGATCCAAAGTCTGGTTCTTACACTTGCTATGCAGCAGAGATGCCTCTGAGGCTTCTTCCTTACTGCACATTAAATTAACATAGAAGCATCTAACGGGGTGGCTGGAGAAGGGCTGGGTTACGTCCTTACAGAGTAGCAATGAAGAGATCATATACACCACAGGTGAGCAGGTGAGCAGACAAGGACGAAACAGGGAGGGAGGGCTCACTACTGTTAACCAGACTTCTGCCAGAGTCCACAGGGCAGGAAGATCCAGAGCAGCCTCATGGTGAAGCCCATGTTTTCTCTTTGAGAGAGACAGGGTTTCTCTGTGTTTACAGCCTTGACTGCCCTAAAACTCACTGTGCAGACCAGGCTGGCCTTGAATGTTGGCTGCCTCTGAGTTCTGGGATTAAAGTGTGCGCCAACGACCTGCAAAGTACAATTGTTTCCCCTAAGTTTTTCGTTCGTTTTTGTTTTGGGGCAGGACCTTACCACATAGCCTTGGCTTGCCAAGAACTAGCTATGTTAGCTATGTAGATCAGGCTGGTTTGAATTCAGAGATCCATCTATCTCTACTTCCCTGTAATGATGTCATGCCTCAGCACTTCTGGCTCCAAGTTCTTCAGTAGAAGACATGAGGGAAGATTAAATATATCCTGATGGCTTGAAGCTATACAGAGGTAGTTCATTAAATGCTGTCTATCCATTAAACTCAAAGAAGTAAATTAATAAAACTTACTGTCAATACTGTTGGAAGGATGGGCCATTTTGCCTTTGCCCTCATGAATGATTAATGACTTGATAAAATTGTTTGACAAAGGCAGTTTGGTTCCCTTTTGTCTCTGTGTCTCTTCTGCCACATAAGGGCAAACAATTCACCCTCTCCAAAAGATGGAAAAATAAGGTGCCATGTTGGAGATGGGCAGCAGGCTCTTAGCAGACATCATTTTGCTAGCACCTTGACTCCCAGTCTGCAGAACAGTATACATACATTTCTGTGTATGAATCACCTCTTCTGTGGTTTTGTGTCAGCAGTACAAAGACGGACTTCTATCTCATTCTAGTAGAAAAATCAACTTAAGATGGATTAAAGATGCAAACATAAAAGATAAAACTTGAAATATAAGAAAATCAAAGCAAAAATACACCAGACGAAGACTGAGAGTGGTGGCAAGCACCTCGCATCCCAGCACTTGAGAGGAAAAGTAGGTGGATCTCTGTGAGTTCAAGGTCAGCCTGGATACAGAGTTCTAGGACAGCCTGGTCTACATAGAGTGACTGTTTAAAAACAAAATCAACCAAACAAAAAAAAAAAAATCCCTTCCCTCCCCCCAAATTCCAACACTAACCAAAAAAGATGTGACAATATATGTAAAAAGTCTTTTAAGTCAACTTAGAAGGACAGACAACCTAAAGGACAAAGCTGTCAGGATGAAGACATGTCTATCCCTTGTGCCCTAGTTCAGTGTTAAACAAGACAAGTCCATTTCAGTCAGTCAAGTGCTGGAACACAGTCACAGCTGTTTACCAGCCCAACGCTGTGAATGATTCCTTCTGAGCTGTAAGAGCCAAGCAATTTCAATGCAGATCTGAGAACCTATAAAATTTAAAGTATTTACTGTGGCCTTAATGTCTGTAGCCAATGCTCTAGCCATGCTTGACTCAATGGGGTCCTTCTATTATCACATCTACAGGCTATACTTCAAGTGCATTGCTCTTTATACAAAAAGTGGTGCATCATAAACGACCTTTTGAAAGAATGTTCTCTACACCTTAATTTGGAAATCAGTGCTTATATTTGAAGTCACACACACACACACACCGACACACATACAGACACACACACACAGACACACACACACACACATACACACACACACATACAGATACACATACACACACACACACACATACACAGACACACACACAGACAGACACACACACACACACACACACTCACACACACATACACACACACACACATACACACACATACACACACATACACACATACAGATACACACACACAAACACACACACACACACACACACACAGCACACACACACACACCACACACACCACACACACACACACATACAGACACACACACAGACACACACACAGACACACACACACACACACACACACACACACACACACACACATACACACACACACACACAGATACACACACACACACACATACACACACAACACACACACACACAATATAAAAGTACTGGCTTTTTCCTGTGTTTTATCAGACAGATGGTAAATCAACCTATAAGAACTATGAACACACAAAAACCTGTATGTGTTAACAAGTATCTAGTTCTTAGGAACAAAGAACAACACTAACAGACCAATACAATGCATACCTGCAAAGGTTAGCAGGCTTAGGATTTAATTTCTTGTTAAAACTGCCTGTATGAAAGGTACATTATTCACCAAGTAATTTTCCTTCCCTTTTAATATGCATTTTCTCTAGCCTAAAAAAAAAGAAGAAAAGTCACATATCTAAATGATTGCCTTTCTCTGCAAAAGGAATCAGCTGTATTGGGCTTGCCTTATCAGTATATCTAAGGAATTATAAAGAGGTAAGTGCTCTTAGACAATCCTACAGTCTGAACAACAGGTCCTTACTGAGTCAGCAGATCCACAGCGCAGGGAAGCGGCGGCAGAAGGCGCTGGATGACTTCCTCAGTTAGGAGATCACCACAGTGGGAAATGAAACTCTTGACAGCTGGAAACAGGAACAGACACTTACTCGCTGTCACTGGTCATGAGGCAAGAACAGTCAGTTATGCATAGCATCAGCAATGTTACAGAGAAGTGCGCAAAACAAAAACATGTTTTGAAATTCTAATGATTTAAAAGGGAAGCTAGTATCTTCCATCTTTAATTATATCTTTCAAGAATTTCCTGGGATTGCTAAGAGACTAATAAGTTAACAAAATGCTGTTGCCCTGGGTTGTACTTAGCCCTTGAGATCAGAAGTTTAAAAATGAAAAAGAAATCAAAGTTGGGTATTCGAGAGGCAGCAGGTCTCTGTGAGTTCAAGGTCAGCCTGGTGTACACAGCGAGTTCTACGACAGCCAGAGGTACATAATAAGACTTCTATCTCAAATTTAAAACAAGAAAGAAAAGAAACAAAGGAAAAAAGAAATGTTTTAAAAGAAAGGTTTAAAGAGATGTTTCATTGGTTAAGATGGTGGACTGGTTAGGATCCATGTCTGGTTCCTAGCACCGTCTCACTTTGATTGCAGAGCAAAGGGGATCTGACCCTTCTTCTGACCTCCACTGGTGCACACACACACACACACACATACACACAGAGAGAGAGAGAGAGAGAGAGAGAGAGACAGAGAGAGAGAGTGTCACATACACATAAATAAAAATAAATCTTTAAAAAAAAAAAAGCTTAGATTTCCAAGTCCTCCAATTTCCCGCTAATTCTGCAGAAACATGCAGACTCTAGCCAGGGAAGGTGTTTACAGTTATTCAAACAACTGAGGCTACTTCAAAGAAGAGTAAAATAAATAGTTTAGACTGAGTGTCAGGTTGAAATTAAATTGTTTTCTTTTTAAGGGTAAAATCCATTGGATAAACAAAACAAGCATGTGCTCCCTGTTCTTTCTAAGAAATCTATTTTTCCTAGTTCAAACTAATAGTGAGAAAGTACTGTCGAGCCTACATACACCATCACACATACCCACTGGGAAGCACACATCTGCAGGGCTAGTTAAATCATGTTCTCACTATTTCTGAAGAGAGGATGGATATTTACCTCAAGCAGTCCTGTCGGTTTCCATCCGGCCTGAATCTAATGACACAGGCAGCTCTCAGTCTACAGATGCAGCTCTCAGACGTGGCTCAGTGCCACTCAGAGCTATCACCAGCTAACTGGCTACATTCAGGTATGGAGACGCCATTCCAATCCCTGTCCCCTTGCACTACATGAAACCCACAGGGCATACAAAGCGTGAAGGAAGGCCAGGGAGAAGAGAGATGGCAGTCAACCTACCACAGAGAGCACCGGCTCGGCCTTCCAGGGTTACCTGCCAGGTAAACGAATCGCCTCGGCTTCGTTCTGTTTCTAGATCTTTAGGAGACACAGGAAAGACACACTTCCACAGCAGCAGAACTCGAGGGAGGTGATGACTGACCACTGCAGGACCTGCAAAGACAACCTAACGTGAGTCTTTAAAGCTCGGCTAGGAAGCAGGTATGTCTCTCTTAAGATGAAAATCTTTTAATTCACAACTGCAATGTTTTGTATCTTCTGGTTCCAAATGAATGGCTGTTAAGTGTTGCAGGACAGAAACAGAAACAGGACCTGAACAGCAAAGCCTGAGTTGGGGTGTCAGCTTCTAGCTACTGTGTCTCCTGTGATAGAATGAATTTCAGTGTACATAAATGGAAGGTACAATTGCTATGGCAATACTCTTTAGAATAACTTTTATTTTACTTTTTAGTTATGTGCACACAGGTGTGTCTGTGTTTGGGTATGCATATAAGTGAAGTTGCCCAAGGAAGCTAGAAGAGATTGTTGCATTCTTAAAGCCGGAGTTACGAGTACTGACTATAGGAGCTAGAAAGCAAGCTCAGGTCCTCTGCAAGAGCAGTCCTTGTGTGCTGTCAAAGGCTAAGCCATCTCTGCAGCCCCATAACTCCTTTGCCTCATTCTTCCAAATGCTACCATTAGAGGTTTACAGCAGCACGTCTGGCCCTTAACTTTGACTACTTCAGTTTTTTAAAAAGACTTACTTTACTGTGTGTGAGTGCTTTCCTTATATGTATGTATGTGCACCATGTCAGAGCGTGATGTCTGTAGAGATCAGATCCGCTACAACTGGAGTACACTGGCTAGTTTTGTCAACTTGACACAAGGTAGTCATTTGGGAAGGAACGCAACTGAAAACATGCTCCCACCAGCCTGGCTTGTGGCCAAGCCTGTGGTGCATTTTCTTGACTGATGATTGGTTAGATGGGTGGTCCTGAGTGCTATAAGAAAGCAGGCTGAGACAGTAAGTAGCACTCCTCCATGGCCTCGGCACCAGTTCCTTACAAGCTGTAAACTAAAAGAAACCCTTTCCTCCCCAAGTTGTTCTTGGTCACAGTATTAGCACAGCAGCAAAAACCCTAAGGCAGTTTTAACTAGTTGTGAACTATTGTGTGGGTGCTGAGAACAAGGCTCTTAGCTGCTGAGCCATCTCTCTAGCCTGCCTGAGGTACACTTTGGAGCTCAGGTTGGCCTGGAACTCATGATCCCCCTGCTTTTGCCTCCCAGTGTTAAGATGACAGGTGTGAACCGCAATCCAAGCTTCTCACTGTTAACATCTGATAGCAACTTGTTCCAGGTCAAAAGTCAGAAGCAATAAAAGGCAACGTAGCAGGCTGGGGAGACAGCTCGGCAGGTAAAGGTGCTTGCTACACAACAACACAAGACCTCTGTTCCCCAGGACCAACCTGAAAAAGCTGCTTTCTGATTTCCACAGATGTGCACTCCCTCACAACAATAAATAAAGTAAAAAAATTAAAAGGCAATATACAATGATATTATCATTTTTTTTTTTTTTTTTTTTTTTTTTTGTTCTTTTTTCGAACTGGGGACCAACCCAGGGCCTTGGCGCCCCTAGGTAAGCGCTCTGCCGCTGAGCTAAATCCCCAGCCCTATGATATTATCATTTAAAAAAAAAAAAAAATACCCCAAGAAGCATAAACACTAAAGCTCAGCTTTTCTTCCCAAACAGAATTCTCTCAAATTCGGCTGTGATTGCATTCCCTTCACTGCATGCCTTTCTCCGAACTTTGCAGCATGGGGAATTGCAGCAGGCTTTCAGGGAAACTCGTGGGAGAGGCCTGAGTAGGCGAATTCTGGCTCTGCCCACTTAGATATGTAAACTTGGGTGAATAACTTAACTTTTTGTCCTTATTTTCCTCACTTTTGGTAAGAGAAGTAACAGTATTTCCCTCATAGGACAGCTTCTGAGACGTAAAGATACACATAGGCAGCAGCACTGGCTTGAGGTTGGTATTGTTTCAGTGTCTGCTGTGCAATTGTCATTGTTGTTGTTATTTGGTATTTTGCATTTTTTGTCTTTTTAAGACAGGGTTTCTCTATGTAACTCTGGCTGTCCTGGAAGTTGCTCTGTAGACCAGGTTGGTCTCAAACTCACAGAGATTTGCCTGCCTCTGCCTTCCAACTGCTCAGTTTAAAGATATACACACCATCACACCCACATCACACACCAACAAAAAAAAACTAAAAATAAAAGAATTAAGACTTGGTAAAAAAAAAAAAAAAAAGTAGCAGCTGCCTGCAAGCTTTGAGAACAACAACACCTAGGGCACTTTAAGATGCCAACACCAAAGAATGCCAGGGCTACACTGACAGGGCCTTCAGCTTGCTAAAGACGAGGGTCAAAAGGAACAATGACTGCATGGGTTTGAAACAAACAAATACGTAATATGCCTTGAATTTGTAACAGTACCCAAAACAAAAATTACCACTCATGTCCTTTAGAAGCTGCTAGGATTCATTTATTTATTTCATTATTATGGAAACCCTCCAAGAATTGTTACCTAGTGTCATGAGAGCAGAAATCAATAGCCATCCGGCTTGTGTGCGTTGAAGTGACAGGCGACTGTTTTGAGCAGCGGAACACAGCAAATCCTCTGCTAATGTCATGATAATCTGCTTGTGTACAAAACAAAGCAATAAAAATCAGCTTACAAATTAAGTCAGGTGAAAGAAATTAATTATAATCTCTTGGAAGACTTGCTCTTACATATAATAAATTACAACCATGGCCTACTGTGCAGGCTACGTGATAGGGCGATATCACACAAGGAACTATAAACAATCAAGTTTTCAAGGTTACAAACTACATGATTAAAAGGTACACAGATATGCACAATTCTTTATGAAGCACAAGTGACAACACTGTAAGTTTATTCAGACTGTAGTTATCAAGAATTCATTTACTTTGCTTTAAGTAATTAACCTTTTAGGTCAGTAATCATCAGAAAAAGTTTCATTATAGAAGTTTCCCTTTAAAAATTCTATATACAAACTTGATAACTTAAGGGTTCATAATGGTCTTCCCAAAAGCCGTGCAGCAGGATTCCATAATATGTTAGATTTTAAAAGTCTCTAAAATAGACTGTTCCAAACAACAGAGAAATAACCAGGTAGCTCAAATGTATGCATCATATGTTTATAGAGTTCAAAGGCCAGGAAGAATGCATCAAATCTGAGAAAGCACATGTTACCAAGCACCCCTGGACAGATGACAGGCTGTAGGAGTTGCACAGACAGCTCGTAAAGGAGACAGCTGTGCCCACCACAGCTTATAGAGTTAACAGGTGACACTCAGAAAAAGAAAAGACAAAACAACCATTTTAGTCAAATCAGGACAAGTGGGCATCTTCTCAGAGGAAATTTCACATGTGAGGGGTCAGAGTTGACGAGCGTTGAGGGCAAACAGTACACACAATGATAACATGTCAGCTCTGAGTATGACTGAAAGGGTGGTGGGGATGAGAAATGGTTCAGCAGTTAAGAGCACCTGCTGCTTTTGCAGAGAGCCTATGTCCAGTTCTCCCACTCACACGGTGGCTCACAATTATCTGTGATTCCAGTTTCATGAGCTCCAATATCCTTTTCTGACCTTGGTGGGTATCAGACATGTATGCAGTACACATACATATATACTCAGGCAAAATCCTCATTCAAATAAGATTAAAACAAGCAAGCAAGCAAGCAAACAGAACCAAAGGACTTCCTCAACTTGTCAATCAGTTTATTACGACACTGATAATATAAAGATATTTGAATCTTTGCTGTTGTTGTAGGGAATATATTATAAAGTTGTGCATATAACTCCTTGATTGAACTCTGTTTCTTTTGGTGAGGAGGTAGAAAAGGGCATTTAGAGTCAGTGTCATCACTAGAATATTTCCTAGTACTGGCTAATTATGCTTCCAGTCATTTTTAGTAAAAAGAATGAGGTCATAGTGTTTATTTTGAAAAAATAAAATAAAATTGAGTTCATAATGATAATTTCAACTTAACATTTGTTTAACTTTCTCAATTCTACAATTATAGCTCTTTTGCTTATGTAGAAAATCTCAGCTCATAAATATATTATTTCCCTGTTTTATACAATTACATGTAAACTAATTCAGAAGTAACAACATCAATATTGACAATAACTGTAAGTTTATTAAATGACACTCAGGTTTTTGCATAAGTCCAATTGTCCTTTGATTTTGTTTTGAAACAGGTTCCACTGAATAGTGCAGGCCACTCTCCGACTCCTGATCCTTTGCCCCAGCCTCTGAAGAAATAGGCTTAGGAGCTGAGCGCAGCCAAGATTATAACATATTTTAAAAGGCAAAGATATATGTCCTACAAGGAGAAACCAGACTAGGAAGTGTGATTTTAAATAGACTTACATGGCAAGGCCAGATACACAGCAAATTCTATTATCTCACAGAGAGCCTTGTAGTAAAAGCAGGAAGTACCCTTTCCGCACCCCAGTACTGGAGTGTCACGAAGCATGATTCTCCATCTTTTGAGTCATGCGGTCTAGACCAAGAAGCACTCCTTGAGAAAAGTGAGGACAGCCATCATTTCTCAGACTGTGTGGCTAGTGTTCAACACACAAAGGGTACTCAGGCGACATGCTGCTGTCCCATGGCTTTAACTGGGTGACATACCACCAGCAACCCGTTTCACAAAGTCTTGTCCCACCATTGCATAGAGAATGAATTCATTACCTTGCCCTTTCCATGAGGAATTCCCAAAGGACAGTGTGTCACTGCACCTAGTAAGGCTGCCACAGCAAAACTAAAGCCAGTCACTGCTTCCGGGGAAGACTTCAGTGTCGTGAGCCGTTCTAGGCAACGATCTAAGAGAGGTGTCAGGTAGGAAGGCAATGCCACAGCAATGCAGTGCAAGCACCAGGCTGCAGCCAGGCGAACAGAAATGCTAGGGTGCAGAACCACCGAAATGACACTGTCCAGAAGGCCTGCAAGAACAGAGTAAAACAAATGACTTATGTATACAGACTCAGCTCATTTAAGTCGTAAGACAGTCCAAAGAATGGACAGCCGCCTGCATATAAAATATACTACTTCCATGAGAAGCCAAATTACAATGAAAGAAGCAAGACATAACTAAATTGTTTTTTGGTTTTCAATGTAGAGATCTCTTCTAGAATTATCTCATGAACATGAACTTAAGCTATATCAATACACACAAAAAAAATTTGTTTCTAGTGATTTTTTTATTTTACCTTGAGATCATTCGTAATTAAGCATTGTATTAGGAACTAAAATTGCCAATACAAAACCACCTTTAAAACGTCATACCTTGTCCTAACCCCTTTTAAAAAGAAAGACCATTTCAATTCATCTTAGTTATCTGTCTATGCTTGTGAGTACTGATGCCCACAGAGGACAGAAGCACTGGACCCCAGAACTGGAGTTACAGGCAGCCATGCTGGGGACCGAGCTTGGGTTTGTGCTCTTAACCTCCAGCTTACTGCTCCTGTAGGAACATCTGTAGCCTGTTACAGATAATGGTAATACCCTTTTTATCTACTGCATGGCTTTTCTCTCAGAGCAAATTCTAAAACCAGGGTTTTGCCAGGACTTCAGTGGTCTAACCCACTAATAACATGTTAGAGTACAGTGAACACAAAAAAGGTTTCTATTTATTGATTCAAGGCAGACCTTTGTTATAACATGCAAGTTTCCTGCCAACTCCTACGGAACTTTAAAGGGCTTACAAACATATAAATGAAATAAACACAAAGGCATTCAGTAAGCAGGAAGCATGACAAGAAACAAAGCCACAGACAGGAAGATAAAAAAGAAACTAGCTGCTCGCTACAGACCCATCTTAGTGGATTTCACTGACATGGTGCGGCCTGAGCAGGTAAGCTGACAGAAGTGGAAAGCAGGTGAGTAGCCACATCATCTGGGAAGGACAGGCGGACATGGCCGCTGATGACATTCCCGATGATACCCCTTTGATACAAACATCCTCAGTTAATCAGGGTGGTTGTCATATAACTCACAAAACCACCAAGTGGCATATTTTAAAGGAGTGGACTTCGTGCTATCTGAAGGTGCTATCTGAAGATATCACAATGCTGATAAATTATTCTAAAAGGCAGAAAATTATTTTCAGAAAGAAATAAAGATGGCTTAAAAGGCCCTGAGGAGCAGACTGCACATAGTCCACAGATATACTTCTCTGGAAAGCTCCCATTGCACTTAACAAAGAGGAATGAGGACAGTTACAAAACAGCGTTCTAGTTGTTTTAGTAAGGACGGGATCTCACTATGTAGCCTTTGCCCTGAGTGCTGGGACTAAAGGTGTGCATCTTGCCACACCTTGCCAGAGCCACCTTTAATCACAAAAGGTAATGGCAAAAACACCACCAAACCCAAAAACCCAGAAAGCCCTCTCTTCTCTTTAAGTTTTATGTGTGTGTGTGTGTGTGTGTGTGTGTATACACATACGTACATGTGCCCTCAGAGGCCAGAAGGGGGCATCAGATCCCCTGGAGCTAGTTACTTGTGGAGCTAAACAGCCAGACGTGATCTCTGATGACCAAGCTCAGGTCCCCAGGAAGAACAGCATGTCCTCTTAACCACTGAGCCATCCCTCCAGCCTTCAAGCACATCTATATTTTAAAATTATCTTAACTATAAACTTCCATGAAACATCTAAGGAGTCTCTAGTCGTTTCACAGTTCTAAGTAAGCTCCAGCTTGCTTACATCATGGGGCTTTCCCTCCTCCAGTTCAAGTGCAGGGCAGAACTGAGACGGTCACACACAACAGATCCTACCTGTACTGGAATCTTGGAGCAAAGGGGCAGCTGTAGTGCCGAGACTGTGTATGAGATTTCCAAGTTCTTGCAATGCACAAACCAGCATATGCTGGCTGGCTGCTACATCCGTGGAACTGAGACGGGTTTCTAAATTACCATCACTCAATACAGCATCTGCCAGAAACAGGAACAACCTATGCATCACTTTATAAAGACACGTCATGGGAACTCAAGGGCAGAAAAGCATAAGACCAAAGTGAACACAGCACATCCACTTGATCGGTGAGAAGCCCTTGGGGAGGTAATGTTTAAATGGGTAACCACATAAAGGATAAACTGAGTTTGAATAGGTAAAGATATTTTTAGATAATTAATTTTATTATTTTATGGGTATGAACATTTTGCCTTCATGCGTGTATGTGCAAAACATGTGTGCTTGGTGCTTGAGGAAGTCAGATTCCTTGGGACTGGAGTTACAGACAGTTTTGAGTCGCCACAAAGGTGCTGGGAATTAAACCCAGGTCCTCTTCAAGAGCAACAAGTACTCTTAACCACTGAGCCAACTCTTTAGTCCCTAAACTAAGATTTAATTCACACGACATGATCAGATCCCTTGTTATTCTGTCAGCTGTGGACAATAACAAAGAAAACTCAAGACACCACTTCCCCACCTTTTAGCTAGTATCAAGTAGGAAAAATGCAGGGTGGTCAGAATGGACAATATATAACCTGAAATAGCCTGTTTAAAAACAGCAATCATCATAAGTTATATCGGAACATAAATTCTAAGAACTGCTATAACAGCCTTTAAGATTTTTGTTATGGGACTAGAGAGGCGGCTCAGAGGTTAAAAGCACTTTCTGCTCTTTCAGAGGTGCTGATTCCTAGCACCCATGTTGGGTGGCTCAGAACCACTCAAGCTTCAGGGGATCTGATGGCCTATTCCGGGCTCCTGAGGCACTCGACATGCATGCATGCAGATACAGAATGTGGAGATATACACACATGAATAACTGAGTTGTATTTTTAAAATACGTAGTGATACAGAAGCATTGCTTTTCAAGGGGTGGTCCTCTGACACTGGCAAACCAGTTTTAGTAGATCCTACCCATAACTTTCTTTAGCTTCCAGATGGCTTGGCAGATATCCTTTGCAGCAGCAATTTGAGCCTTTTCTCCAAGCAGGCCTCCTATGGTCGCTCGAAGAATAAAGGAGACACAGCGGCGACAGCACACGGCATCAATCTGCGTTTGTGTGGCTTTAGGGTTGGACTGGGATACAAGGCTTAGGATGTGGGAAAGAAAGACAGCAAGATTCTTCTCTAGCCAAGCTCCTCCTAATGTTGAGACAAATACCACGTAAGCCTAAAAAGAAAGTAATTTCATCTTCAAAATTCGATCATTTCAGTTACAGATCAACATCTTTTTAGTTCACAAAATATGCGTGATTTGCACTCCACACTGCATCCTCCCCTGACTCAGTCACTTGATCTGGCTGGTGCAGCACTAAGTGTTCGTTTCTGGCCACTGGAGTTACATACAGTCTTTCTGTGCAGATTCCACCTCTGCTGTCTCTAGTCAACTGCGGCCAGACTCTGCGAATGTTCAGTAGAGAGCTATTGCCAGATAATAATTTGTAAAATGTGTCCTTGGCCTCTGGAGACAAAGGCTTCAGGATACTTAACCTCATGAACAAGCAAGCTGAATTCAAACACATGGACACCTTTTATTAGCTCCACTCCGATATCTTAACTGCTGTAGACACCTTAGGAAATTCACCGTGCTGAGTTGCTGCTCTTTATCCCCACGAATGCTAATCTGACCTCAGACACAAAGCCAAGCAGTCTTCTCAAGCAACACGAACTATGGAGACAGTTGAGTCACACTGGAGAGCTCTCCCGTCATGAACTGGTCATACAGCACAGGCCATCAGGTGTACAGAGACTGTTACTTTATTTTAAATTGTCCCCTTAGTCTTCAGCATGCATTCATTTCATTTCTGGCTGGACTCAGTAAATTTTAGGATGTAGACAGAGATCTTGTGCATGCAGGCAGGAGCCCTGGTGGCTGGGCTTCATGTCCAGCCCAGTCCATCATGACTTTTCTAAAGTAGTGTGTGTTGAATCACAATACCTAGGAAGAAGCTGGTGTGGGTTAAGGCTGCAGTGCGGTTTTTGAAGTGTTTTATTCTAAGAAACCTTTCTAAGAGTTTAGCTTTAAAATCTGTGTTTAAGACAGAAAATTACATAGCAAACACACAGATTGTATGCCAGGGTCTTTTGTAGGAGTTAAAATCGTGTGCTAACCTGACGCATTAAGTAACATGTACTGGTATTTAAATTACGCTGCATTAAGTGTTCATAACCACAGTGGAAGACACAATAAGCCATGAGACACATGACAGCATAGGAAAAAAAAAATGCACAAAGAAACTAATTAAAACCCATTACTAAAAATTAAAACCATGTTTGGGTTACGAGAGTCTCTTAATTTGTAACCTTGTTTTCAGAACTGATTTAGGTTTGCCGTAGGCATTACAGACTTGAGCATAACCAGGAGTCGCACTGCGGAGTCAGACACTGAAACTCTGACTAGAGGACAGTGGAAGTTACACGTAAGTGACCGAGCTCTGATTCCGACCTGAGTAACTCCAACGCGAACGTCTCTGCTGACTGAACTGCTTCCTTTCAGCATATCTCCACTGGCTCGAAGAAATCCTGAGCTCCCACGCAGAAACCCTGCTCCCAGCAGTTCCAGAACCTCCTCCAGCGACGCTCTGCGAGCGCTCTGCCTCGAGGCTGCTACGACAGAGAACAAAACAGCAATTCAGAGTTCACGGACTGAATTTTAGTGCACAATCTTTTCACTTTTTTGTGCTGGAGAGCCATCCAGGACCCTGCACACTCTAAGAGCATGCTCTGCTACTGAGCCACATTTATACATGGTCTCTATTTGCCAAAAACAAGCAAATTGACAGAAAAACTAAAAAATCCAGATGTAATGTAAAATTCACAGGAATTCTGTGCATGAACACACAATAGAAGTCACAGATGATTTAATGGTCCATCGGGTGAGTACGGGAGGGCTGGGGATGTAGCTGTGTGGTACAGTGCTTGCCTAGAGCATAACTGTGGGTTTAATCCCTAGCCTTGAGATGCAAAGGCCCTACGTGCCCTATGGACACTATGCCACTTGACAGCCCTGTTCCCTACCTCCTTTCTTCAAAGGTGCGTGTCAACACTGCCTGTAGCCAAAATCCATTTGTTTAAAAGACAGTAATTGAATAAAGCACACTATAAATCTAGAATTGTTTGGGTTTTTCCTCTGATGTTTTTACTGACTTGCTTGACAATGACATCTTAGGACCTATAGCACTGTAACAACATTTGTGAACTACAACTCATTTATACTCTGCTTCTCAAAAAATTAAGAATGGGTAGCAGTAGTGTTTTGTCAACAAAGGGGAGTTACAGAAGACACTCTGAAAATAATTAGATAACTTTACCTCCTCCTGGATGCTTAGCAATTACAGCTTTAGCCAACGCTGTTCCCAGTAATTTTGAAACTGATATCCGCACGTCGTAATTGGAACCTTCAAAGGACTTAAAACATAGTGTGGCCACACTGTCCAGGTCTGTGCTCCACATAAAGATGGCCTCATTCTGGAGTTCGAGAAGACACTATGCAAATGCACACACAAATTAATGAAGAAACAAAATACAAATGTCGGGTTCAGGGCTGTGTAAGCTGTAGAAATACAATAGCCTAACAAAACCACGACTTCACAGTATTTTCTATGTTGACAGGCATAGCCAAAAACTATGAAAACTCATATAATTACAAAAGAGCTGAGGACAACCCCTTCTAACTTCCAGAAGCACATTAAAAAGATCCTTTAGAGTCGCTGTTGGATACGAGCAACCATGAGACTAACTCAAGCAGTAACAAGTGATGTCACTGTTCTGCTCGGTCAACTACGTCAAGGATAATTTAAGGAACAACAATAAACTAAACATACACATTTTGGTCCTCATATATTCAGAGAGGACATATAGGAAATAGAATGCATCTGTAAATGTGGAAGCTTGACCTTTTCTCTGGCTCCTGGCTCCTACATGAGCAGCCCCTGAGCTGACTTCTAGTGCTGCAGCTCTAAGGCCTGTGCAGGGACTTCACTCGCTGTGTGCATGGTTTAGGAAAGTGATCGCTAGTCCGTCTCACCTTGGCAGCAGCACACCGGACAGCCATGGATCTGTCTGTTAAGCAGGACCGAGCAGCCTTGTAAACATCCCTATGGCAAGGTGCAGCAGCAGCACCCAGTCCAGTCAGTATACTCTGCAGACTCAGCATGATCTCATAGCGGCCTTGAGACTGCCAAGAAAAGGGAACAATGCAAAGAATAATGTGGAAGTCCACACAAAGCAGCACTAAGCACTGTGTTTATTTCAGGTTTACGAAAATTCAGGTTTCTTTATATACTCACCAACTTATTCTGACACCAAGAAACACTGCCCATTCAGCTCCTTATCTAAAAGTATTGTCTGTCCATAGTCCATCCTAGCACTGTGTGAGGCTCAGACCTGAGCTATAGCTGTACCTCAGTGAGAGTTGGCTCATCACTTAAGAGCACTGGCTGCTCTGGCAGAGGACCCAGGTTCAGTTCCCAGCAACCACACAGCAGCTCACAACCATCTGTAACTTCAGTGTCAGGGACCCAATGCCCTCTTCTGGCCTACAACGAGCACCAGGCATGCTTGTGGTGCACATACATACATGTAGGCAAAAGATCAAAACACATAAAATAAAAATAACTCTAACACACACACACACACACACACACACACACACCACACATACACACTACACCATACACACACACCACACATATACACTACACCATACACACACACACATACACACACACAGACTATACAACACATACACACACACCCTCCACAAAAGTACCTGGTACTTATTTCTAAGTCTCAAAAGCTGTGTGATTTTCAATTTATAAACTGAGGAGAAAATGAACCTGAGAGGCAGTGGGAGTGAGGCTTGATGGTGCTTTACTAAATGTCCAAGATATCCCTGGAGTGGAGGCCACTGTATAAAGTTGACCGAAGACCAGGACTAGCACCAAGAGCACTTCCATAGCAACACCACCAGTTTTCTTTGTTCAAAGGAACAGAAATCACAGGTTAAAAAATAAAAAGCACAACCCAGCAAAATGGGAACCTTATCTCCATTCCGCCACCCACAAGGTTTACCACATTATGGGTGTGCGTCAAGTTTGGACCACTCCTGATGCCCACAACGTGATGTGGTTCCTGACCACATAAAAGTAAACAAGGAGGAAGGTAGGAAAATACTTACCAGGGTGCTAAAACCTCTCCTGACCACGAGATTACTAAAGTGGCATAGCTTAGCTGATGAATAGGGGAAAATATAAAATGGCTTCAGCTATGTTAAAGTTTGTACAGACATCCATTTTTAATAAAATGTACCTTTTCTATGACTTAATTTTCAAAAATTTAATTATATCATTTCCCCTTCTTTCCTCCCCCTAAACCCTTCTTGTCTTTTCCCTGTAACCTCTCTCATGTCCTCCTCACTTTACTCCCTCTTAAATTCATGGCTTCTTTGATTGCTGTTACCTGTATACACACACAGATGCGCGCACACGCACACGCACATGCACACGCACACACAGTGTGCTGAGTCCTCTCTGTCCTTGCTCATGTGTAGGATTTCAGAGCTGACCACATGGTGCTGGATAACAAACAGGGCTCAGACCTGTAAAGACTCATTCTCCCTGTCTCAGCCCTCATCACACGCATGTAGTTCTGTGTTTAGGGTTGGAGCATGTTGAAAAAATTCCCCTCCCACGAATAACACCAAATTTACTGACACAGAAAGTCTCCCTGACATCATCCATCTTTTGGAAAATACTGCTGAAATTCATGTGCTTGGTGATCCCACCACCTTGAGGTTTGACTCTAGTACAAATCTCAAACTTAATAGAGTTTAATTTCCTCACATTTTATCTTGTTATGTTTCAGAAATGTGAAGCTAGCCTACCTTCCTACACTGACTTAGGGCTGTTTCTCAGACTGCTTCTCTAAGACAGAAGGATGACTACCTGCTGTGACCTTTTAATGTTATCCTAAATATTAGCAATGATAAGATGTAAATTTTGATTAATATATACACTTAATTTCCAAGCTGGTAAAAAGATAGTGAGAGATCACAGGATCTTGGAAGTTGCATTAAGAGTCAGTCCTAAAAACAAAAGGTGCCCCAGGGAGTAATGCCAGGCGGGGTCCCAATGAGGGAAGGGTTGAGCCTCGACTGCTCTCCTCAGGCCAGCATGAAAGGCCCTCTCAGATCCCAGCACCTTACTCCCTGTGCTCTTTCCCTCTAACGATCACTGCTCACTCCTTCCCAATGCCCGGACAATAACTAATCTATTTTCTAGGAGTTGTACATATTCTAGATACATTCAATTGATAGATAAAGTTACATAGACATTGCATGCTTAAACAGTGTAACCCTTTCATTAACCCCAGTCATAGGATCATATAAAGAGCTGTCACGCTATTCTGGGTTGTACTTACCTCTGCACTCTTCACAGCTTTGAGAATATTCCCCACTGTGTCAGTAAAGCCGTTAGCCAGTATTCTACCCAACTTCTTGTACAAGGAACCCAAGCACACCACAGCAGCACTGAAACAACGTTTAAATTAGAAAACATGTCATAACCAAAACCGTACGACTATGCGAGTGTGACTGTTAACCTTCTGCTGTTCTCGTGCTTGTGCTTCTTACCATTTCAGAGATTAAAACTTCTTAAAGTTACGTGGGTACGTGTATGCCTGTATATGTGTGTGTGTGAGTGCTGCCCACAAAGCATGGGACATCAGATCTCCTGGAGCTGGAGTTAACAGCCACTGTAGCTGCCTGGGGATGGATGCTGGGACTCCAAATAAGGTCAACTGGAAGAGTGGTTTGTGCTCTTCACCACTGAGCCACCCCTCCACCTCCGTCAAGGGCTTTTAACTGTGCTGAGGTATCTATCATTAACCTGTATTTTCTTTTGTCTTAGTTTACTACTAAGAACTTAATAAAAAATATGCAAGATCTGAAGAACCGAAAACACTCTTAAGCACTTACCTTCTAGGTACTTAGGAAGATGTTTCCAATCTCAAAGCTAGACTTTCCATGTCTTAATTGGTTTAGTGTTGTTGTTGTTGTGGTTACGGTATCGGGATTGAAGCCAAGGCCCTTTGTGAATGCTGGGCCATGAGTGACAGTCCCATCCTATTGTCACTTAGTGTCAGGCCTTCAGAGTGCTGGGCATGTGTTCTACTACTGAGTTATGCATTCTTGCCCCCCCCTTTTTTTTTTTATAGATTTCATGTGTACGAGTGTTTTGACTATAATGTATGTGCACTGGAGTTCCTGGCAGCTGTGAGCCAAAATGTGGACGTTGAGAGTGAACCTGGATTTTCTATAAAAGCACAAGGACCTTGATTGCTGAGCGATCTCTCCAGCTCCACTAAAACATTTCTAAAAGGACTTTCTTAATATCAAAACGGGGTTTTTGTTGGTCTGTTTTGGTTTTTATTTTTTGAGACAGGGTTTCTCTGTGTAGCCCTGGCTGTCTTAAACTCACAATGTAGACGGGCCTCGAATTCAGAGATTCACCAGCCAGTTTCCCAAGTGTGGGATTAAAGGTGTGTGCAACCACTGTCCAGCTAAGTTTTATTTTTTAAAAGATCAGAAAATTAATCAAACTGGGCAAATGCCTTTAATTCCAAAATTCAGGAGGCAGACACAGACGGATCTCTGTGAGCTCAAAGCCAGCCGATCCACATAGGGAGTTCCAGGATAGCCAGGACTACATAGAGAAACCCTGCCTCAAAATCAACCACTCAGTCAATCATTCAAGCAATTAAAAGGCAAAGAAAACTCAAAACAAAATGAACTTATGCTTAATTTCAAAACAACTGTCAAAGGTATCTACTTTAGAAAAACCATACAAGGAAACAGTATTTTGTATTGTTAGGTTTTAATGTTTAACTTACAGTTTGGTGGGAAGGTAACTTGGAGAGTCATCTTTGCTACGAATAAGATCATTGCATTTATCGATTGTCTCATACACAGAAAACGTGTCTCCAATACTATAAAGTATTGCCAGATTCTGGGCAAGGAGCTTGCGAGTAGGAGGCCCCGGGGAGCTGCTCAGTAAGGACAGGAGCTGCTCAACAAGGGCCTTCTGCTTCTCCCTCACGTCATCCTACAGAGAAGGAAATGAAAGACAAGGGAGTCAGTGTAACCCCTGTAACCATGCAGTATGAACGTCTGGGAACACGCAACACTGCTCTGAATGAGGCTCACAGTGGCTGGCTCGGGCACTGTGCTATGCTAACAAGTGACTCTTCACTGCAATCACCAAAAGGACGCTGAGACACACTACCGTCCATTAAGAGACAGAGAGCCACTTCATCTGTGTCTATTTGAAAGACATACAGGTTTGTGATTTTACAGCTTCCTCTACCCCAACTCTCCCCACTGATTTATGTGAGCAATTAAGGGGCAGCCTACAACCCAGAACAAGAAGCAGATGTGCGGCAGCCTCCGACTGACCCGAGTCTTTCCGAGTCTAGCACCGTTTTCTTTTTACATGGGTGAATGCACGTAAGTGCCAACAGTCCCACTCCACCTGGAAGCTCTCCGGAAGAAGTCGCTACAACCCTAATGGCAGCACTTGGTGCTCACTGAGGCCTCAACGCTTCAGTTTAGTTTGGCTTCAATTAGTAGGTAGAATTTTATCTTAAAAAACAAAAAAACAAAAAACAAAAAACAAAAAAACCTTTTCGGTGGCGTATGTCTTTAATCCCAGTGCTCAGGAGGCAGAGGCAGGCAGGTCTCTTGAGTTTGAGGCCAGCCTGGTCTACAGAGAGTTCCAGAACAGCTAGAGGTATAAAGCACAGAGAAACTCTGTTTCTCCTGCCCCCACCCCCCAAAAAACAAACTTTTTTCTTTTTCTTTTTAAAAAAAAATCTTACGTATATTGGTGTTTTGCCCACATGTATGCACCAAGGACATAGTCAGAAGAGGACATAAGATCCCCTAGGACTGGAGTTATAGATAGTTGTAAACTGCAATGTGAGTGCTGGGAACCAAACCTGGGTCCTCTGGAAAAGCATTCAGTGTTTTTACAGCTGAGCCCCAGAATTTTTTTTAAAGATGTATTTATTTCATGTATATGAGTACACTGTCGATGTTTTCAGACACACCAGAAGAGGGCATCATATCTCATTACAGATGGTTGTGAGCCACAGTATGGTTGCTGGAATTTGAACTCAGGACCTCTGGAAGAGCAGTCAGTGCTCTTAACTGCTGAGCCATTTCTCCAGCCCTGCAGAATTTTATCTTAGCTTATTCTCCTAAACCTAGATAGTTTGAATGTAAAATTAAGAGACACTTCAGAAGGGATAAGGAATCTACTATATTTCACTGCTAAATTTTTACTTCTTGAAGGTAAGCAAATTCATCAAATCTTTTATATTATAGAGCCTGGTAGCAATAAATTATTTCAGAATGAGAATGGTCTTCAAATGATTTAAGATCAGTTTTTAAATTTGTATGCATGTGGATTTGTGTGCATGCACATGTGTGTGCTGGATATGTAGAACCCAGGCATCCCCCATGGGCAGTGCGTTCATATCCCTATGCATTACATACCACACTGTGATTCCATAAATAGCCTCACTTTAGATGGACACTGGAGCACAAAGGCAGGCACACAGTATGAGAAATCAGTTTTCCTTCTTTGTATCTATTTCATGAGCTTTATCAGAAGGAGTATGATTATAAAAGAGCTTTTCAATTCATATTCTCCTTATACTTTTTACAGCTTTTTTTTTTTTTTTTTTTGGTTCTTTTTTTCGGAGATGGGGACCGAACCCAGGGCCTTGTGCTCCCCAGGCAAGCGCTCTACCACTGAGCTAAATCCCCAACCCCCTTTTTACAGCTTTTGAAATAAAATTCCAACAGGATTGTTTAGTACCACAGGACATCGGAACTTTATGTATTTGGAGAAACACAAGATGCAAAAGATTGTAATAAAGATGACCCACAATGTGGTTGTGGGTAATTGGTGTGTGTGTGTGTGTGTGTGTGTGCACGCACGTGTGTGTGTGTGCATATGTATGTCTAAATGTCTATATGTATGCACGTACATATGTATGGACGGACTTTGGAGCACTGGAGACTGAACTCAAGGTTTCATGCAAGCTAGGCCAGCACACTACTGCTGATCTTCACCCAGCCCAAGTGTTACGTGTATTTTTAAAGCAACACAACAAATATTGACTGATTTCTTTCTGCTTTTTTGAACTTGTAAAATTAAAAAAGACACTTCAGAAGGGACAAGGAATCCATCATATTTCGCTGCTAAGTCTTAAGAAATTTTACCTTTCACAAACTAACAGACTATAGACAAAGGAAGAAAGGAAACAAATGGAACCAAACACTTGTGGCACTTAACAGAATGACAAACAAACAAAAAGTCAGTTCCTGCAATGTTGCTCACCCTGTTTGTTGCTAGCAAGAGCTTCTCCAAGTATCTCAACCACTCAAAAACAAACTCGGCCTTCTGGACGTCACCTAGCTGATTGGACACTTCTTCATTGAGCAGCAAGCTGTGAGCCAGTTCCATTCCTTGCAGAAATTCCCTTCGCCCTTAGCCGGTCACAAGTCTTCTCATGTAAATGCACCTCAGGTGTATGCGACGCACCTGAGGAACCAAGCCTGTGATGGAGAAACAACACTGAGAGGTGAGTAAGAGGAGGCGATGAGAACACTGGAGAGACCTAGAGAAGAGGAGCAGAGCAAGTATAGCTTTAGGACCGCTGCAGGTCAATCCCAGAGTGGTCCCAATAGTGAGCTCCAGTCAGCCGACCCAAGTCATCTTCTCACTCAGTGTGCGCTTTCAAAAGGACAGACAGGCAAAAACAAAACAAATCGCTAAAACCAAGAGAAAATCCACTGACATTCTCCAAGTTCTAGGGTCAGCCAATAAGCTCCGATGTTAGAATTTCATCGTTCACCGCATTCTAAATATCCTCGTATGAAAATGTGCCGTAGGCATTTAACAAGTGGGGGATCCTAGACATCTACTGAAATGACCGCTCCCTAGGTCTCCGGTGCGGGTCTCCAGAGTGTCTGCTCTTGTCCACTAAAGAACCACTTGCAGCTTTGGGGGTTTAAGGCCATCCCATCTCCCCCAGCAGGGTGATCTTATCTGAGTTTAGTTGTGAACAAACATTTTTTCTGATCAATCAATCATCAAACAAACAAGCAAACCATTCGAGGGCCAGAGAGAGGGCTGAGCAGGTCAAAGTGTTTGTCAGCAAACCTGACCGTTGAAGTTCAAGTCCCAGGACCCACAGAGTAGGAGAAAACTGACTCCTGCATGCTGCCCTCTGACTTGTACTCAAATGTGATGGCACACACATACAAACACACCAAATAAAATTAAATGAATTAAACACACTACTGCTCCAGTGTGAAGACACAAGCATCTAGCCAGCCTCTGAGGCAGTGGGAGGGTAGGATCACCAGAGCCCAGGAGCCTGTCTAGGAACCAACGTCACAGCAGCTGTAGGAGAAGCAGCTATCAACATGAAGTACATGTGCGGTGACATACACAGAAGATGACTTCGTTAACACATCAAAGAGAACAAATTAAATACTTCAGAAGAGTAAGACTGACTGCTATAGATAATTAAAATATATAAAATGCATGCCTTAGGGTTCACTAAGCAAAACTAATTATTTTAATGGGAAAGCCAGTAAGATATATTAGACAACCAGGTGTGAGATGTAGGAAGGTTTCTATTTTTATTATGTTTCTTTCTGAGTGACCCCTAGTATAACATACCTCCATTACCAGATCATCATAATTACTAGGTATCAAAAAGTCCCCTAAGAGACCTGAGTGAATTCCCACACTTATCTTACTTGTGTCTAGATTCCAGGACACATCCCTGATCGAAACACTGTGTCCAGTCCTGTCTTCTCGCATCTGTGCCCTAGCCATCTGGTGGCTTCTTCCCAGTCAGTACTGCCAAGATGCCTACTACTGTCTACAATGCAGCACCCAGGGCACACAAAACAAAATACACCAACTTAGTTTACTTTCAGAGGTGTCACTCTTAAGGGGGCAAAGGACAATATAAACACTCCAGCATGGTGGTATGGTGGGTGGCCCCACTACTTGGGAAGCAGAGGCAATAAATAGTTAAGGATTATCTATCTGTAGACACACCACAGGTAAGCCAAAGCCACCCTGGGCTATACCAAATCCTGTCTACAACAAACAAGCAAACAAACAAAACCAAAAGATCAGTATAAACAATGCTGCTAAGAATTATTTTTTACAGAAATAAATGAATCCTAGCTTCTTGTTTTAAAAGCTCTCTCCTCTAAAATACTAAAATGGGGCTGATGAAATGGCTCAGTGTGAACCTGCCCCTCCGTGTGATGGTCATTAGGATCTAGAACCCATCCTTGTAAATTCTAGGTGGGCTTGGTGGCCTGCCTATCATCCCAGCATTTGGGAGGGAGAAACAGGATCCCTGGAGCAAGCCAGACTAACCATTGAGGAGCTCTGGGTCCAACTCACAGACCGCGCCTCAGTGAATGAGGTAGAACGTGACTGAAGAAGATCCCTGGGGTCAACTTCAGCCTCCACAGGCACTGACGTATTTGCCTGCCCAGGCCCCTCATACACATTCCCCAAGTCCCAAACATGCTTACATGCATGCACACAGGAAAAAGAATTATTAAAATTAACTGGCTAAACTATTCACAATTAACAACAGAATTTAGAAATGCTAGAGAAATGCTTTCCCATGAGAAACTTAAGCATACTGTACTTTTGTCCTTAATATCTAAGATCCTAGAGGAAAATAACCTCAGTGCACAAAGAGAGAGAGAGATGTTCTTATAATCACTGGGGTAAATGACAATCTGAGAATCAAATTACCCTTTCAGGAGGTTAACAGTACTGCTGAAAAGACATTTTCCCCTAGACAGCAGCAATATTGTGGTGGAAAATGATCTATCAAGAAGAAAAATAGCTAATACAATATGATAATAAATAATTCAGCCAAAAAGCGGGAGTCCATGGGCAGGGCACAACGTTACCCAGAAGGCCTCCCATGAACCCCATGTAAGCCACGGGAAGGGCAGCAGCCAGGCCCCCTGGCTTCCTCACCTTCCACCTCCCGCTGCACTGAGCTCTGCACACCTGCGCTCTCAACAGGAAAAGCAAACACTGAGGCAGAGGCTCTGACCTCAAGGCTGGCTTTTAGGAAGATGTCTACAGACGCACAGTTGTCTCCTCCTTTAAATTTTAATATAACCGCACACCAAATACACAGAGGAGCTTCACTGCCCTAATCTCCGTCTTCCACTCATATTCTGGTGAGATTATGAACTGATTTACCTACTGAAAGAGAACACATGCAGCAACATGTCTAGACATGTGCTTCCCTTAGGTGAGGTCTTGCTATGCTAACTAAGCTGACGTTAGACTTGTGATCTTCCTACTTCGGTCTTTTGAGTAGCTGGGACCAGCCATGCAGCATCACACCTGGCTGAGGTCCACTTTTCAAAGCACAGTTAGGTGTTGCTTGAAAAAAACTGACTTCATAACACTGCTGCTCCAACTCTAACGCCAGCAGCAAGTTTAGTGGTGGCTAATGTTTAATCACTATTGTGGCTGTACAATACTTTTAAGTGTGCGACATGTATTTTCTTAAATAAACCTTGCTATTTCTTAAATAAAGCTTTGTGTTCTTCCTGTACAACTATAATTGACCTTTTATCGCCTTGTTTCTCAACTGCGAGCTCCTGTATAATTAAAAACAAGATACACACTTCCTATTCCAAGAGGCAAAAACAAGCATAGCTATACTAAAACTCAATGCAAAAACAACATCCAACAGTGTCCATCAAAGTCTTTGGCTCAACGTCCAACATCTGGAACTCACAACCTTCTGGGACTTGGGCAGCTTCATTTCTCCAGCTCTGCCACCTGCAGACACAGACAGATAGACAGACAGACACACACACACACAGACACACACACACAGACACACACACACACACACACAGACACACACAGACACACACACAGACACACACACAGACACAGACACACAGACACACACACACACACGCAGACACACACACACACACACACACACACACACACACACAGACACACACACACAGACACACACACACACACACACACACACACACACGTCTCACAAACTCATGCCAGCTCTACTTCAGACCTGCTGATGTTCTCAGTGCTCACTCCATGGCCTTGCATCCCTAATATGCTGGGGTCTGTAACAGAGACTACACCTTTACCAATGGCCTCCTAGCCTCTCTTCAGAGACTCTGACCTGCTGCATGGTGTCAAGCCTCAGCTTCTCCCGTAATCCCTCCAATCCTTTGCTTTCATGCCTCTAAAACCAGTACCATATAGGAGACACTTATACCTCACTAAGGTCAGCTGCCAGTTTGAGATGTGGCCTTAAACCCCTCTGAACTACAGCTTCTATGTGCTGACCCTAAGGAAATATTCCCCAGGAGATCTCACCTCAGTAATACTGGTCTCTTGTTGGTCACAGCTGACTTCTCAGCTCTAGCTAACTAGCATCTATTGTCCCAGTAAATCAAAGGTGTAATTTTCATACATTCTTAATTGGAATATGTCATACAAATGGCCTTCATAATCTTTAGACACTCTCCAACTTCCCTCTGAAGTTTCAGAAGCCAGGCCTCTGCTGTCCGCATTTCTCCTGCATCTTATCGTCTAAGCTTTCCCATCCCAAGGTCCCAGTACTCACAAAACAGTCAAAGGCATAAAAGACCCCACAGTCAGGTTCTTCTAGCAGTGCCCTGCCCTCTGGTGATGATGGCTGTCCTAGCTTACGTTCTGCTGCTGTGATGAAACACTGACCAGTGCTGTGCAGTGGTGCCCAGCAGCCTGCGAGTCTGAGGCTAGCAAGGTCTACAGTTCCAGGACAGCCAGGAGGACACAACGAAACCCTATGTTGAGAAACCAAACCAAACCAGAACAAAAGCCACTGAGCAAAACCTAGTTTTGGTACCTAGTTGAAAGTCCAGTATCAGAAAATAAAAACGAAGCAGTATAAACAATCATTCACGGTTTGCGATCTCATAACTTTGACATAATCCCTCAACGCCTATTCATTCCATTTTGACTTGATTAATAATCCAGCTCAGTTTTAGCCAGAGTGGAAAGGTGCACTACATTAAAAGTGAAAGGGCAACCCCGCTGAGAGCGGGAATAACCCAGAGCAGGCAGCCCACAGTGATGGAGGAAATGGAACACCTCCATAAAAGCAGAGAAACAAGGCGCTGTCAGTGCGTGAGATGCCATCATCCCAAGCACAGCAGAATCTGTAAGCTGGGGCAGGAAACCTTACTCTTCAAACCCAATCCTATCCTCATATTTGCTGCTTGCACAATCTGCCGCCTAGAACTTCCTCATTTTGCTGCTAGATGTGATTGGCTTTAGATTCCCACCCCCCCCTTCAGAGGTCTTATTCTAGTTAACACTCACTGACTCACCCTTTACCGTACTACGGCCCAACGGTCCAGATCATCTCCATGGTTCCAGTTCCATGGCTCTACATCATGGCCAAGACACATGGTGGTTCCACTTATAATTCATAACTTGCACAGAACACCGGGCATAGAACTTCACACACAGCTCATCTCCTGGAGCCACACCGCCCTGAGGGCTTTCCTGGCAGACACTGCTTCTCACTCCCTGTTTCATTCAATGACAGCTCCCTGGAATAACTCCTGGAATAATTCCTCTGCCTTCCAGCAGCTACTGAGCTATTGCCATGGCCCACCCATCTCACGGAGTAAATATACTGCCTATTGCATCAAGCTTCCATGCTGATATGGGAAACCCTCTGTCATCAAACTGATTGTTTTATATATATATGGTTGTGTACACACACATTTATGATGCATAACTACAAGTCACACCGTAATCGGCTCAGTTCAAGCCTTGCTAACATGAGTTTAACAAAAAACATTTCATAGCTTTTTGGACTTTGGAATTAAGTTTGAGAGATTCTGTACCCATGCCTTAAAAAGCCATAGTTTTGGACACACATCCAATTTCAATGTGCTGAGTATTTATTCAGAGTTCTAACATCTCATTTTGTTCCATACTTGATCTTTAAAAGGCCAAAAAACAATCCCAATTGATTCTTGCTTTAGAAAACACCTTCGATTTCATGTCTACACTGACACCTAAATAATATTCTACCTGATCTAGTAATCCAACACTGTCAGTAGCCAAGCGTCAAAGATAGACTGGGGCAAAACCAACTTATGATAGACATCGTGAGTGTTATATTAAAAAGAGAGGGTTGGGGATTTAGCTCAGTGGTAGAGTGCTTGCCCTAGCAAGCACAAGGCCCTGGGTTCGGTCCCCAGCTCGAAAAAAAAAAAAAAAAAGAACAACGGGGCCGGGAAAAAGCCCACCAACAAACAACAAGCCACAAAAAAAGGGATGAGACTCAAGGCCCTGCACTTGATTCCCAGTATGGAGGAGGGAAAGATGGAGATTGAACACAAAGGAAAAAAAAAAAAAAAAAAAAAAAAAAAAAAAAAAAAAAAAAAGCAAAAAGCAAGCAACCAGAAACAAAGCAAGCAACCAGAAACATAAAAAATATCCCCCCCCTTCTTCATTCCCAAGAGACCAAAACCATTGAAATGATATAACCATAAACTAGGCAGAAAAGCCACACCTCTCACAGCATCACACTGGATCTAGAATCCCAAAGAATCCTCAGAAGGGATTCTAAATGCCATTACATAAGTTACCAGGTATCTAGAATGGTTGAATTTAGACTATTCAGAAACTAACCCCTTATTTTAGTCATAAGAAAGGCTAACGAAGGTTGTTAGCAACTGCTCTCTTAAAAATTATGCTGCAAAGAATGGAGGGTGGAAGATAAAAATCACACAGGACAAAGACAAGGAACCTTAACTTTTTCCACAGAGAGTACATTCATTAGTTTAAATTGATGACGCTAATTTTAGATAACAATTTAGAAATCTTGAAGGTACTTTGGGATTCTGGGGAGGTTCAGCAAGCAAGAAGGCTGAGCAAGAATGAAGGCCTGAGATCAAAGTCACAGACAACGTGGATGAGGGCACGCACTTTTAAATGCATTGCTGTGTCCGGCAGAAAGATTGCTAGGGCTTTCTCCAGGTTTAGGGAGAGACCCTGCTTCAAAATCGGAGAAAGTGAGGGCAGGGCACCTGACCTCTGAACTTAGTTGTGGGTGCTAGCGGCTTTACATATATGCACATTACTACCCCCAACCCCGTTATTTTGGAACTCTGTATTTTTCTGTTACTAACATCAAACACTAAAATAATTCAACAAGTAAAGGTGACCTAATTAAGGATCTATAAAGAATACCAAAAGGTAAATTCTTGACCTACAGCTATCTATGTAAAATAAGTGTATTCCACAGCACAACAAATCCACCCTCTAATATTCTCTGCCCCTTAGTAAAACTGCCTCCTTGCCTTCTGGTGTTTTTGAAACTGAGTTACCTTATGTGGCCCTCTCTACATAAGCCTAGGTTGGCTGGGAACTCTCCCTTTTTCTGCCTCAATATCCTAAACACTAGAACTACAGGTGTGTGATGCTAGGCCTGGCTTTACTTGTTTAAAAAAAAAAAAAAAAGGGCTCTAAAACAAAGTAAATTTCAGTTTGGATGCTTATCTAAATCTCATTCTTTGTCCCGGTCTGTTAGCACACCCTTAAATTCCAACACTCTGAAGGCAGAGGCAGGTTTGAGACCCTGTCTCAAATAAATTATCAAACCTCATCCTCAGACATAGTTCCTAAGATGTTTGGGAAATAAAACCAGACAACCCTGCGCTAATAACTCGTTCCCTAACTTAAGTTAATCTCCCAGTACTGTTTTTCAAAGTTCCGAACTGTATAGGCCTTCTTTTACTTCCTTAAACTTCTAAGCTCTAAGTTCCTTTAGGGCGTCTAGCATTTTTATACACCACGCACAACCCAAAGGACCGCAAGCCATCTGATTTGTCTGACCTGACAGTTCAAATTCCCTTTACCTGCCAGAGGTACACGTTATAATTAATAAGAACCATAAGGCGCTTTACGAAGTTCCTAAAGATTTGCAACCACTTGAAATGATGTTTCGCTGGTTTGTAGGAAAGTGAAATAAGCAAATAAATGAAAATAAAACCAAACGTTTCCACCGACCCTGCAAACGCCCCCCCCCCAGCACCCCCCAGCACCCCCGGCAAAGGCTTTCCTTCTTAAGAAGACCTGGAAACTTCTGGCAACAGAAGGCAACGTCCACTCTCTGCAGCTGGGGGCCGACCTGGCGCTGCAGGGCGGGTCCCCAGCCGCGGGGCGACCTGGTCCCCGACTTTCCCCTCCCGCATCCTGGACCCGCAGCAGCCGACCCCGCCTACCTGTTGTGCGGAGGGAGAAACCCGCCACGCCGCAGTCAGCCCCCATGTCCCGTCTGCGTCTGCAGCCGGGACCCTGACCCCCTCGACTCGGTCCCACCCGGGCCGGGTCCTCAGCCTCCGCACCGCGCCCACCCGGGTCTCGCGCCACCCGGCTCCTGCCGCCCCTCCCCAGCCCCTAAGCACGCCGCCCCCAGCCTCCTCTCCGCGTCTCCCAGCTTGCCTGCAGAGACGCCCTGGGCTCACACCTGTCCCGGCTGTGCCACGTTACGGGCTCCGCGACAGCACAGCGGCACCCGGCTCACCGCCGGCGACTGGAGCGGGGAGAGCGGGCGGGGCTGACAGCACGGCGGGAGCGGCCATTGGGAGCGGCCGGCCCCTCCCGCGCCCAGGCTGGCCAGCCGCCCGCCGAGCCAGAGAGCGCATACTGTGGCAGGCATGACTACTCCACCGCTGAGAAAGAGATGGGAGAGCCTGAGTCCGAAGTCACTTCTAGGACAGCATGCTGTCTTACAGTCCAGAGATTCCGGCCACAACTATTTTTGTCTATTTTTGTCGCTGCCAGAATCTACACTTGCGGCTTAGAAGGCAGACACTTCAGGAGCCTGGAAAAATTCAGGCAGGGCTGGAGCTGAAGGAGGATATGATGGACTCTTACCCAAGGAAGGAACCCTAAAGAACCTTGATGGGAACCTAAGTGTAAAAGGACAATTGAAGATCACATACGGAGTCCGTGACTCCAAGTCAGATGTGTTTTTCCACTGTAATCAGGAGTTTAAGTGTAATTTTTTTTCCTTTGCTTTGAAACAAGCTTACAAGAAAGTTGCAAACGTCGTACAAAACATTATTCTCCTGAACGGCTTTGATATTTAAGTTGCTAACATTATGCCACAATGTTCCCAAGCACCTTCCAAATAGTCATAATAACTACCCTAGCGATATTCTTTATGTGATACATTCGGTTTTCTGGTTGTCTGAATCATGTTCCTTATAAATAAAGGTCTTCAGTTCCAAAATAAGTGTTCTATTTTCAATCCATATCTTCCATCGGGAATACTTCCTTTGTCTTTCTTTGACATTTACAACCTTGACATCTTTGAAGATTTTTAGCCCACTGTTTTTATAGAAAAGTTTTCATTTTGAGTCTGTCTGATACTTATTCATTAGATTTAAACTTCACGTCTTTGAGAACTCTCACGAGTGATTCTGTGTTCATATGTTTTGGTGTTTGCTCTTTGTTGCTTCTCACCAAAGGATGAAAACAAGTTCCTTTTTCCATCTTTGTAATTAATATGTATTCTCTTTGAAGCTATTTTGTTTCAGGGTACTTGTGAATAATCTTGTTTAGAAATTTGTAATCTCTCTAGAGGCAAAGTTTATAAGTTATAACTGTTTCTGGTTTTTGCCTAGTAAGCAAGTAGCCTCACGGCCATGGGACACTGAATTCATCATGGCTTCCCCACCATGGTGGAGTTTACCCTTTCAGACCTTGAAGCACACAACATGTTTCTTCTAAATAAATTGTTTCAGTTGCTGATGCCTGTAAAAAAAAAAAAGAGAGAGAGAGAAAGAAATTTGTAATTTATATTACTGGATCTAGAATTTTTCCACTTCATTAAATGAGTTGAGTATAGTTTACTTATTTACTTTTTACAACTGTTTATTTGTGTGTGGGCCTACATGTGTGTATGTGCACCACATGCATGCAGTGCCCATAAAGGCCAGAAGAGGGCACCAGATCCGCTGGAACTAGAGTTCTAGGCAGTTGTGAGCTCTGTGATATAGGTGTTAGGAACTGAACTGGGATCCTCTGCAAGAGCAATGAGAGTCTTTCTTTTTTTCTTTTGTGTTGCATCCTGTGCAGCTTGGTCCTAGAAACCTCACTGGAGCAGTAAGAGAGTGGAGAAAGGACAAACACAGGTACAGAAAAGTTGGAGTAAGGTGGGCCACGGTCATTTTGATGGAGTGGCACCAAGTATGAAATAACCCACTGGAACCTCAGCACATGAATTATGTGCAGCACAGGGGAAGGGGTTAATAGTCTTGATAAGAGTATCTGTAGCCAGCTGCAGTCGTTAGCTTTTTACACATTGGTCAATCATTAGTAAACACTTGAGCCAGAAGAGGACTTTGCCACTCCCATGGGTCTGAGGCCTAGGGTCCTTGACATGGCCATACCTTTGTTGCCATTACACATTCACTCAGGGCTTATCTCAGTTCCTTCCAGTTGTTTTATTTATATGTACATACGTGTACCTGTCTTTATACGGACTATTTGCATGCAGGAACCCTTGGATGTCTAAAGACTTTGTTGGAGCTTTAAAAACTAGCGTCAAAAGTAGTTTGAGATGCCTGATGTGGGAGCTGGGAGCTGAGCCAGAGTCCTCTGCCTGAGCAGCACAGAGCTATGAATTCTAAGTCAGAAATTCATTCATTCTTGCTTCTGTGTCTTTGTGTTTTGAGTTATTTCCCAACATTCTATCACTAAACATTTTAAAAGATAAAACAAAGCCTTTTGTATACCCTCTACCCATCATCCGGATTCTGTGGCCTTTAGAGAAGTCTCCCTACTCTGGGCACATCTTTACTTTCTGGCATAATTAAGATTTCTCAGTCTCACTTTGTGCCAGTCTTGTAGGATGATGTCATACAGGTGAGGGCAAGTACAAGATAGAACGAGGCCTGGCATTGGACAAGAAGGAAGGATGGGCAGGAATAAAGTTTGAGGGAAGAGGAGGAGACTGGAACCAGAAGAGGGGAGAAGCAGCGGAGAAAACATGGAGGCTGATGTTAAGATTCCTCTCTGCACATTTACAGGTTGTTATGAATGTTCTTAAGGGATGGATGTGTACAGGGCCTTGTGTGTTTAGGTGGGCAATTATATCTTATCAATTGGATCAGAGGTTCTTTTGTTGTGTGTTCTTTCATGTTGTGATTCAAGTTTAAGAGAGTGTATGGTGGCTAGAGACACTGGGCCACCATGGAGTTGGGATGTGTGTTTCTGGCATGGTGGCAGCCTGCCTTGGGAACTGGATGGGTAGAGAGATTGTTGCCAGGCTCAGAGAGAAGCCTTCGGCAGTGTGATGTGGGATGGAGCAAAGAAGGTGAGAGGCTTTGCTGACTGAGATGAAGATATCCAGCAGATATCTTGGGGGCACTGCAGTGCCGGATCTAGTGTGGGATAAAGGACAACCTTTTTTTTTTTTTTTTTTTTTTTTTATAATTTCACAGCAACACAGCCTGGATGTAGCTATTTCTTGAGAAGCTTTGGTTCCTCTTAATGGCCACATATAATTTGCAGTTAGGTTTGTTTGCTACTATTGTTGTAGCATTACTGCCCATGTTGCCTCGCTCGAGGATGGAGCCAGAAAAATATTTATATATTCATACATGGAGTCTGCTGGTATGAATCTGCCTCTGCACATGCATACAGTTATAGTGCTTTCTCTAATTGTATACATTTCCAATAAGAACATAGAGTCTTGGGTAGGATTCTCTCAATAGGCAAAGCACCATTAGAAATATTCAAAGAGGTGTTTCAACACAGCAACATGGATATTGACCCATGATGGTGAGTGGACCATACTAAGCTGTTTAATCTCAAAGGAGGCAATTAAACTCACTAGTACCTCTACATGAACATACAGAGCAAAGGTAGACGTTGCCACTATGCATTTAACAGTATTTCCACAAGAAATGGCCACGGTTACATTCCTATTTGATCCTAAGGTCACTTAGGTTCTTTCTCAACCCTCAGTCTCTAATCAGACAAAGAAATAGAGTATACCTGCATGAAGTTTATGGTTTTTGTTCTTTAATAAGGAACACTTATTAAAAGATTTATGGGGCTGGAGCAATGGTTCAGTGGTTAAGAACACTGTGGTGTTTGAGTAGGCTTGGGACTGTAGACTCATGTGTTGGAATGCTTGGTCCATGGGGAGTGGCGCTATTAGGAATTGTGGCCTTTTGGAGGAGGCGTGTTATTGTGGCTCTGAGGTCTCTATGCTCAGTCTCCACTCATTGTGGAAAGAGAGGCTCCTTGCTGCCTGTGCAAGATCTAAGTCTCCTCCTGGCTGCCTTCAGATCAAGATGTAGGACTCTCTGATCCTCCAGCGCCATGTCTGCCTCATGCTGCCAGCTTCCCACCACGATGATAATGGACTGAACCTCTTACTGTAAGCCAGCCCCAACTAAGTGTTTGCCTTTAAGAGTTGCCTTGGCCATGGCGTCTCTTCACAGCGGTAGAACACTGACTAAGACAGGCACTGACTGCTTTCTAAGGGAACCCATGTTTCATTCTCAGTGCTCACATGGTGGCTCATAAACATCTGTAACCCCAGTTGCAGAGGATCCAGTACCTCCTGACCTCCACAGGCACTAGTCACACACGGTACACGCCCGTGTGCATGCACATGCGCGCATGCTCTCACACACACACACACACACACACACACACACACACACACAGGCAAAACACTCATACGCATAAAATTAAAAAATTAAACAAAAATAGTTTTTTAAGTGTGAAAAAGTACTTTGTAGGCATGGGGTCATATTTTAAAATAACAACTTGAACATAATCCTACTATCTGTACACAACAATTATTTCCAGTTATTTGTCTTTCTTTCAACAGTTACGTATCTGTGAACTGTGATATGCAAATGGCATATCAACTTTAGATTCCTAGTTATTTCATTGTTGTTGGTCAAATAAACAATACTGTATGAGTATAACGTTGCTAGCATTTAATCACATGAGCCTGGGAGGGGGAGGAAAAAATCAACTTTTATCATCAACACGTTGAGGGGAGCCTTAATTTCCTATTATAGACACACATGATTGACAAAGACTGAAGCCCACTTCAAAATGACTTTGTAATCAGCTATGATTTTTCTTTTACTTACACCTGCTATAATGGTTAGTTTTGTTAACTTGACACAATCTAGCATCACCTGGGAAGAGAGTCTCAATGAGGAATTGCTTAGGTCAGTTGGCCCATGAGCATATCTGTGGGGGATTGTCTTGGTCATGTTAATTGATGTTGGAAGACCCAGACCTCTGTGGGCAGCACAGTACCCTGGCTCCTAGGTTGTATATGAGTGGAGAACGTCAGATGAGCAGTAGGCATGCATGCATGCAAGCATGTTCTCCCTGCTAGTGACTGCAAATGAGGCTGTTTTAAGTTCCTGCCCCTTGAACTGTGAGCTAAAGTAAGCCCCTCTTCCCCCAAGTTGCCTTTTTATTAAGATGTTTATAAGCAAGCAACAGAAAGAAACCACCCCCTGACCCTTGAAGCTCGGGTTCTGGAAGCCTGGCCAGGGTTGGAGAGGGTATGCAGAAAAGACAGACACACACTGACACAGTGAAGCCGGCGGGGGTCAGGTGGGGTCTGAGCAGTGTGTTTATTAAGTCCGGTACAGGGTTAGCTCGTCCATACAATGTTCAGTTCCAGCTCAGGATAGTCTCATGCTTGGAAAATCCAAGAAGAGGATGGTCAGCTGCCAGCTTTGACACATAGCAATCAATCGTTGACTCGGGAGGATGTGTTGCCATTTTCCCTGTGTCTGGGCCCTATGGCCGCATGGGTAATGGCTTTGCGAATTTTACATGACTCTGAGGCCTCAGGGTACTCAACATGTTTGTGTTCATGCCAACAATGCATGTGTGCTTAGGATACTCGCCCAGGGCTTCCTCCACTCCCCACAAATCTAAAGCACCGGGTTTCACATCTCACAGAGCCAGAGAACCAGGAGAGAGAACCAGGAGAGAGATTTCAGGAAGCCAGTGGAAAGATGCCTTATGTGTGGGAGAAGAGCGCGCTGGTCTTTGGCATGGAAGATGGGGAGGATGTGACCCTGAAAGGGCATGCGGCAAGGCAGAAAGTTCCAGCAGTGAGAGGAGGACCTGGCAGCGATATGCCGACAGCGGCCAGAGAGAGCAATCTGTTAATGGGATCCGGAGCAGACTATGGGAAAAGGTTGGTGTCTGTGGGAAGTCACCAAAGTGGGGCTGAGAGGAATCAGAAAACAGTCCTTGGTCTGCTTGTCAGTTTGTTCCTGCCACAAAGTCCCTGATGGAAACCACAGGAAGCACCATCCAGTGCCAAATTAGTCACAGAGTTCATCCAGCAAGGTGAAAGAACCAAGTTTGATAATACTGGCAACTGCTCTAAACACAAGCCAGAGCCGAAGAAGGAACAGACTAGGGTGGGGAGTTGGAACAGAGGAGGCCGCTAGGACTGAGGGACGAGTAAACCCTCAACTTAGGCAGCAAACACCTCAAGCAAACTGCTTGTTTACCTAGAGATAGATAGCATAAAAATAAACGAGTGTTTTCATTCGGGACGCTCCATTCTTTACGAGTAGCAGAGAAGGCACTCCAGAAAAATCTTACTTACCAACTGCAGAGTGGATATGAAACTCACAACAGAGGACCATTCACTTAAATACCGAGGATGAAGGAATGACACGCAAAATAATTTTAAGGCTCAAATAATTCATAATAAAATTAACAAGATTATTAATGTTGTCTAGCTCAAGAATTGAACTTAGTATAGGAACCATATAAATTTTATTTTTGCTGAGTTATCAAATGCAAAGTATATAAATATGACTTAAAATCTTAAAATGTGTTCTCTTTCTCTATGATAATTACAATAAATCTTACGTTTCAGGGCCAGTGAGCAAGTCAAAGCATTTGCTGTTCCTGCCTGACCATCTGAGTTGAACTCTTCAACCCACAGTGAAAGGAGAGAGAGAACAGACTTCTGAAAGCTGCCCTCTGACCTCTACGCATCCACTGCGCCCACGTTCACATCCACACACACCCATCACACACGAGTACTCTGTCTTTCTAAACGCACAGGACAGTCATGGTGGCACAGACCTTTGACCCAGCACGCAGGAGGCAGAGGCAGGAAAAGCTCTGAGTTCGAGGCCAGCCTGGTCTCCATAGCAAATTCCAGAACAGCCAGACTACACAGAGAGACCCTGTTTCGAAAAAAAGTTTTGTTGCTGACAAAACTCAGGAGAAAGAAATGAATCTGGACGCAAATATTTAGCTGACCAGTATGAATCAAGTTGCTCATGAAATATGGTTACACTAATTTTCAGGCCATGAGTCATCTGTCAGGAGGGAAAAAGAAACATGCTAATAATGTGGAATAGGATTATGCACTCTTGAACTCAATTTACCAACCTGCAGGCATTGTCAGAGCGGAGCACAAATCCATTTAGAGGCCACCCTTCCTCATGTTAAGGCTGCTTTATTGGCTTGTACACTTTCTCCTTTTGTTTGCCACTTCTTGCTGGGATTCTATGAGACCAAAATCAAGAAAGACATATCCTTACTTATTATTTATGATAAAAATATTATGATCTTTTGGCGATAGTTCTTATTTGAAAACCTAGTAGAGCTTTTCAGTGAATCTATCTGGTCCTGGATGTTTTTGGCTAGACTTTTTTTTTTATTGCTACTTCCACCACCTCACTTCTTATTCTTAAACTTCCTTATTTTCTTTTAAGACAGGGTCTCTCTAAAAGGCCTGGTTGTCCTTGAACTCACTATATGGGTCAGGCTGACCTTGAACTCAGAGACCTGCCTGCTTCTCCCTCCCAAGTGCTGGGCTTAAAGGCACGCCCCACCACGTACCACCATGCCTGGCCAATCTCACTGCTTCTTATAGGTCCGTCTAAAATTGTTTATTTCATCTTTGATTAATTTTGTTAGGACATAAGTATAGAAATGCATCTGTTTGGCTCTTCCAATTCAGTAGAAGGTAGTATCCTAACATAATATCTTATATTATTTGAGAGTTTCCTGCATATACAATGTACTTTGATCATGTCACCTCTACTTCTCCCTCCAACTCCCCACAGACCTCATACACATCTTCTCCTTACCCACCAAATCCAGTTAGTCCTGCATGTATGTGCATGGTTATGCGGCCATCCACTGGAGCCCAAGGAACTCACCCGGAGTTGCCCAAAGAAAATTGGCTAGTCCTCCCTTAGTAGTAATCAACTACCAACAGCTCCTAATCTAGGAATTGGGTCTCACAGGCCCCTCACCAATGCCTTATCCTCATATTTATTTGTGGAGATAGTTTTCTTACATAGCTGGTTCACTCTTGCTCCTTGTTATGGCTCAGTATATGACAATAGGTCCTTATTTTCTATACATTTATGTGGTCAGCACGTTTCTCTAAAACTTTCAGCTGTTTTGAATGTTTGTTTTTCTCCTCATTTTTAAATTAGTCTTAAAAATTACCATGCAGAGTAATGGGTTTATCATAGCACTTTCATGAATTCTTCATTCTGTTCAGTCCTTGTCTTCCCTATGCCAGGCCTTGACATGCCCTGCACTCTACTTCATTAAAATTCTCTTTCTTCTTTCATTTTGCATATGTTCTTTTACCCCTTTCCCTCCTCCCTTAAGATCTCTTTCCCTTCTTTCATTGTCCTCTTTCTAGCTTTATGAAACACACACACACACACACACACACACACACACACACATCTGGGATCTGCATGTGAAAGAAAACATGAAGTGCTTGTGTTTCTACATCTGAGGTAGTTTGCTATATAATATAATCATTTCTAGTTTCATCCACTTTACTGCAGATATAATGGTTTTATTTCCTTTCATGGTGGAATAAAATTTCATTATTTATATGCCCCACGTTTCCTTTACCATTCATCTATTGGTGGACATCTAGGCTCGTCCTGTTCCTTATTCACTGTAAGCATTGCCGCAGTAAATGTGGGTGTGTAAGTTGGCTAAGGCATGTTGATTTAGAGTCCTTCACATGCTTACCTGGGAAAGACAGAGCAAGGCCATTTGGTAGTTATAGTTTCTGTTTTATTCAGAAACCTCCACACTGATTTCTGCCAGTTTACACTCCCACAAGAAGCAAACAACGATTCTTCTTCTCCATATCCTTGTGAGCATTTGTTTTTTGTTTGTTTGGTCGCTTTGGTTTTTCAAGACAGGGTTTCTCTGTGTAGACCTGGCTGTTCTGGAACTGGCTCTGTAGACTAGGCTGGTCTTAAATTCAGAGATCCACCTGCCTCTGCCTCCCAAGTGCTGGGATTAAAGCTGTGCACCACCTCCTGGTGGTTTTTGTTTTCTTGATGGCGGCCATCCCTGCTGGGGTGAGCTGGAATCTCAGAGAAGCTTGAATTTGCATTTCCCTGATAGCTAAGGATGTCAAAGCCTTTGGCAGAGTTAATCAGCCTTTATGTTTCTTCTTTTGAGAACTATCTGTTCAGTTCATTGTTCATTCCCCGAGTGAAGACTTGTTTTCTTAGTATTTGGAATAAGTGATCTTAAATGTTCACTAAGAAGCCTGTGGACTTCGGTGGACTCTATTATATCTCAAATTTCATTCACTGGGGTCTTCTCATTCTATTGCCTACTTTGGCTCTGGGCTTGTTAGTCTTATTCTTCTTCAAAGAAGCACATCTTTGGGGTGGGGTACTGCACGCCTTTAATCCAGCACTTGGGAGGCAGAGGCAGGTGGATTTCTGAGTCTGAGGCCAGCACGGTCTACAGAATGAGTTCCAGGATAGCCAGGTACACAGAGAAACCCTGCCACAAAAACGCACAAAATCCCACACATCTTTGTTTAATCCTGCCTATGGCTCTTCTAGCCATCATTTCCTTTCTGCCCTCACGTTTGTTATGTACTTCCTGCCATTCGGGGCTTTGGGCTTTGGGCTTTGCTTTTGTTTTCCTAGGACATGAATGCTTCACTGGTTGTTCATTCATTTGAGATCCCTCTGACTTCTTCCCATTTTTTATATTTTTTCTTTTTCTTTTTCTTTTCTTTTTGAGAATTTCGTACATATGTACAATGAAATACAAGTATATCTACTCTCCAATTCTTTCCTTCCAACTTCACATCTTTAAAAAAAAAGATTTTTGATCACCTACTAAGTCCAGTTGTCTACGTATACATGGAGAGCCTAGCAATGGCCGCTTCTTCAAGGAGGGATGATTCTTCCTCCCCCAGCAACTATTTGCTGCCAATGGCCCCTCAGTAAGGAGTGGGCAGGAGATCAACTGTCTCTTCTGTGCTAGAATTTTGTCTGGCTTGATCTTGTGTAGGCCTCTCTGAATTTTTGTTTGTTTGATTATTTGTTTTGAAACTGGGTTTCTCTATGTAGCCCAGGCTGTCCTAGAACTCACTTTGTATACCAGGCTGGCCTCAAACTCAAAAGCCTGCCCGTCTCTGCCACCTGAGTGCTGAGTCCCCCCACCATGCCTGGCATATACTTTATTCTTAGAGCAAACTTAGTTGGGTCCCAAAGGCCCTGGCATGCCATATTTTCAGATGCACTGACTCTAGGAAAATTTAACTTTCTGATTTCTCCAATGACAACTCAATTTGAGAGCATATTGTTCTGTCTCCAAGTATTTTCGGAGTCCCTGTAGTTTCTTTTGTTATTTATTTCTAGTTTATTTCACTCTACTTCAATAAGATATAATAAATTATTTTTATTTTTTCATATTTGTTAAAGCTTCCTTTGTGGACCAGAATGTTATCTGTTCTAGAGGGAGTGAGGCTCCATGGAATTGTTTTCTGAAGGGACTCCGGCCAGCTCCTGTGGCGGGTGAGCATGGCTCTGGCAGGCCTTGCCCTTCTCTCCGGTTCTCCCTCTGTCTTGCTAAAAACCGTTAGATTGCATTCCTAAGGCTGGCCACCAAGGCCTATTCCCTTATTTGGTCACTTCCTCCTCCTAAGGCTGACTACCAAGGTCCAGCTATCAAAGTATTGAAGTTTAAAATTAAATACTTCATCCTAACTTGGGTTTTCCCCTTGTACCTTTATAAACTGCCACGTTCCTATGTGCCAAGCCTGTCTTCTCTCTGTCCAGCAGTCCTTTGTCCTCCAGGATAAATATTCCTTTCCCCTCTCCTTTGTTCCTGTCCCCTTCTCCTTCATCCTCTAACCCTCTAACTCCCATCTTTGTCTCTTATCCCCCCTGCCCCCCGTCCCTCTGGGATAAATAAATCGTCTTTGTGCTGATGACTTGTCTTGGGGGTCCTGAGCCAACACTTTTCCTTTTATTTTCCATATCTGTTGAATGTGTTAGGTCTGCTATAGCTATGCTAAGTCCACTCGATCTGCACTGTAGTTTAGTAGAAGTCTGTTTCTGGTATTTAGATGAGAATAGGGTATGGAAACCACTTTCTGTTATATGAGGACCAGTCTGATCTTTTATTAGTGCTGACATACATTGAGCGTCCGAGCAGTGTATGTGTACTTTTAATTACAGGGGTTCCTGTTTTATTAATGAAAACAGACTTCTTTATCTCTCCTCATGAACTCTGGCCTGACTTGTACTTGTATCGGGTCTCAGAGTAGCCACACAGCTTGTTTTCAGTGTCTCTTCACTTGATAGACTGTTTTCATCCTTCCATCCCCTCCCCCGCTCCCTACCCCAACCTCCATCTGCGAGTTCTCTGGAGAAATTAGCCAGATCTAGTTTCCTCAATCTAATCAGCTATTTCAAGTCTTTCTGTTGGTGTGTTCAGGCTATTTAAATGTAAGGTCATTTTTGAGGGGTGCTTGAGGATTCCTAAGATTTTGTTGGCTATTTGTTTTGTTTGTTTGTTTTGCTTTTTATTCCTCTGTTAGGATCAGAAGTTGGCTGCTTACTGTGTTGATCATCATGGGTTTTTCCTGTTCCCTTTTGTGAGTGTTTCTCTTCAGAAAGTTACTGTTTCCTGTGCTCTTGTGACTGAGAGCATCTTTCTTCCTCCTGTATGCAGAATTCCTTAAACTGTCTTCTTTTTTTTTTAATTTTATTTTTTTTATTTTTTTAAAATTTTTTTTTAATTTTTATTTTTTTTAAACTGTCTTCTGCAGTGCTGGCTTGGTGGTCACAAAATGTTTAGCTTGTGCCTGCCTTGAAGTGTTCTTGGTTCTCCATCAATTTTGAAAGATAGCTTCATTGTAGTTAGCAATTCTTGCCAGCTTTACATTGGAGGTGGATGGATGGGGTCAATCTCTAGGACTTCCCAGAGACCTGGGATGGGGGAGGCCCCCAGGAGTCTATGGGGGTGACTTTAGCTGAGAATCCAAGCAATGGGTATATGGGACCCGAAGAGACTAGCCCCTGTAGTCAGGCAGGACCTCCAGTGGAGGGATAGGACACTAACCCACTCACAAAACCTTTGACCTAAAACTTGTCCAGTCTACAAGAAATTTAGGGACAAAGATGGAACAGGGACTGAGAGAATGACCAACCAGTGACAGGCCCAACTTGAGACCCATCCCATGGATAAGCACCAATTCCTGACGCTAGTAATGATACTCTGTCATGCATGCAGACAGGAGCCTAGCATAATTGTTCTCCATCCAGCAGCTGACTCAAACAGTCACACAGACCCACAGCCAAATATTGGATGGGTTGGGGAATCTTATGGAAGAGTTGGAGGAAAGATTGAGGAACCCAGAGAGAATAGGAACTCCACAGGAAGACCAACAGAGTCAACTAAGCTGGACCCTTAGGAACTCTGAGCCTGAACCAAAGAGCATACATGGGCTGGACTTACACCTCCTAGCACATATGTAGCAGATGTGCAACTTGGTCTTCATGTGGGTCCTGAACAACTGGAATGGGGGCTATCCCTAAAGCTGTTGCCTGTCTGTGGATCCCATTCCCCTAAGTGAGCTGCCTTGTCTGCCTCAGTGGGAGAGGATGTGCCTAGCCCTGCAGATACTTGCAATGTACACACACACACACACACACACACACACACACACACACACACACACACACACACACACCCCAGGGCAGTCTTCACCCACTCAGAGGAGAAAGGAATGGGGGGTAGGGGGAGGGACTGTGTGATAGGGTGTGGAGACTGGGAGGTGGGGGCAACAGTGATCAGGATGTAAAGTGAAATATATCATTGAAATATATCATTCCATGCTTTCCTGGCCTTTCAGATTACTGAAGAGTAGTCTAGTGTTTCTTCCTTTGTAAGTTGACATCTTCTCCTCGTATTTTTTTAATATTGCTTCTTTGCTGAGTTTTGACGTCTTGTCTTTCATTTGCTAAGAGGTTCTTTTCTGGTGATGTCTCTTGAGGATTCTTAATACCTCCTGTATTTGAATGTCCATTTCTTTTTCCAGGTTTAGAAATGTCTGTCATCATTTCGTTGAATGGATTCTTTTTTGCCTTTAGTTTTTATCTTTGCTCTTTGTATCTTGTGGACTCTCAGGGTGATAATATCCTAGGGTTCTTGGGTAGTGTAGACAAGTTTTTCTTTTTTTCTTTTCTTTATAGATGTTTGAGTGTAGTATTTCATCCACCATGCCCTGTTTTTATTTGAATCATTGAGTCCTTGGAAATTGGAGACTGTCCCAGAGCAGGTCTGGGGGAGGGCAGCTAACGTGTGAACTCACTGCATTCCTATAGTTTATGATGCTATTGAGCCTGATGTGCCCCAGAGCTGTCTTCTCTCCACGTGTTTATCTTCTTACCCTCTGTGTGAGCAGGGCCTGTGCTGGGTACATTTAGCTTTGCAATCTTGGCTGGGCAAGTTCCCTTCTCCTCCCAAGACTCCCCAGATGGTACTGGGAGATATGGCTAGTTCGTCTGATGGGGTAGGTGATGGAGAAGGGATGCCTATCAAATATATTGCAAGTGTGGTCTGCACAGGGGACCTGTCCTTCTACTTGTAAGATCTCCTGAGTACTACTCAGCTGATGGGAAGACACTGCTGTAATGTTAAGTTAGGCATTGGGGCTTTCGGGGTGGGTGTGGAGTGTGCGGGTGTTAGGGTTCTACAAGAGATAGCTGGCTCCGGAGGTTGACAGGCTTAGGGACATCAAAGTCCTGAGTCATTCTGAGTGGATGAGACCTGTTCCCAGTCATCAGGATGGGGCCGTCATTCCCTACACACTTTATTACCTGGGCTGAGCATCCTGCTGCACATATATTTTGGCTTACAGTTTTGAAGCCAGCCAGATCTGCAACACTGGCTCCCAAGGCTGTTTCTCACCCTGGGGCTCAGGAATTTCAATCGAAGCTCCCTGATTCATAGTTGTTTCTGTTCTTGGGTCCCAGTGTAGATCAGTTTTAAACAAATAGGTGCCCTTTCAGAATGGTAACTGGCCACTGCACTCTGAGTCATACTGGGTGACAAAATGCCATTCCTCTGTGCTGCTAACCTGTCTGACAGAGGAGTCACTGTGTCATCAAGACTGGAAGCTGTGCTTGAGACTTTAGAAGGCTGCAGGCTAGCTTTGAAAGGAAGGGTTTCTGGTTTTCCTTAAGATAAAACTTCTGCTTTTCCTCTTCCTGCCAACAACCCCCTTCTGACTTCTTTTTCCTTTTCTCTGTAGCCTGTTAGCTCCTTGCTATTCTATCTTTCCTTGTGCAGCCTGGTGTAGAGGTGTTCAATGCTGTCTTACTAGCTCTACTGGCTCATGTGTGTGCCAACTTAACACAAGGCAGAGGCATCAGAGAGGAAGGGGCCTCAGCTGAGGAAATGCCTCCGTGAGATCCGGCCATAAGACAGTTCCTCAATTAGTGATCAATGGGGAGGGCCCAACTCACTGTTGGTGGTGTCATCTCTGGCCTGGTGGTCCTGGGTTCTATAAGAAAGCAGTCTGAGCAAGCCACGTGAAGCAAGCCTGTAAACAGCACTCCTCCATGCACTCTGCATCAGCTCCTACTTCCAGGTTCCAGCCCTGCTTGAATTCCTGTCCCGACTTCCTCCAATGGTGGACAATGATCTGGAAGTGTAACTGATAAACCCTTTCTTCCACAACTTGCTTTCCAGTCATGGTGTTTCAGCCCAGTAATAGAAACCATAATCAAGACACTAGTGTTCAGCTTCTACTCTGTGACCTCAATGCACTGCCTAATTGCCAGTCGCTGAGTTGGGATCAGCACAGCCATCTGCTTTTGCCAGTCTGCCCCTGGACTGCCAAGCAATTCCCTGCATTATTTATAGCACAGCTTCAGCTGGTTGGCTGGCTTACCTGTATCTCATGGTGGCTCTGCCAGATACTTGCTTCTGGTCTCCCACTAGCACCTCACTCTACCTTCCCTTTCCCCACATAATTGAAACTTTGTTCTTGTTTTTCCAGAAAAAGTACAAGGTTTGATGTCTGAGCCTGGTATTAAGAGCTCCCTACTCAGCCTACGCTGGCCATCTTTTCCTGCCAGCTCAGAGGGTGCCCTAAGTTTTCCAAGACCATCCCTCCATCTATGGATTTGATGGAGGATTTTGATCCACATTACCTCTGCTCCTTAAATTTCTCTTTACTTACTCCTCCTCTGAAAGGATGATCATATTTTCTGAATTTTAATTTTATTTTTACTTTATGTGTTTGGATGTTTTGTCTGTACACACTTGGTGCAAAAAGAAGCTGTTGATCCCCTGGAACTTGAGTTACAGACAATTCTGAGCTGCCAAGTGGGTGCCAGGATTTAAATGAACCAGGTCCTCTGGAAGAGCAGTCAGTGCTCCTAACCACTGAGCCATCTCTCCAGCTCAACATCTAAATTTAAAGTATGGGCTGTTCGTACTGCCTTCCTAAAGACTACCAATCCTCTATTTCCTTCTTTTATTTCTACTGTCTTCAAAAAGTTACCTATACCTATGAAAAGTGCAGATTTTCATTAATTGTGAAGATATTTGTCTTCCAAAATTCTGAGAGACTTGCACTCAATGTTCATAGTGCCCTCCAACCCAGAAACCTGTTTTCCCCTCCTCTCTCTCCACTGGGCAGTGAAGCCGGTCACTTACAGGTAAGACAGTGTTGCACCACTGACTGAACCATGCCCCCACCAGGACTTTATCCTTTCTTATTTGACTCTTTAGTGGATTGGATAGTTTTCATTCAAGATACTTAGAGTTTAGGTCTTCTCTGGGGCCATGGAATCATTCTCTTGGATTCTTTCTCCCTTCTTCACATTTTTTTTGGGGGGGGGTCATTCTCTTGATACAGTCATTTAGCTTTTTCTTAAATATTCACTCTGTCTACTATCTCTCAGCTTATGTCTTATGCTTATTTGCTTTTTCCAGTTCGGATAGGAGGGCTTTGATGAAGGGATCCCATTTTGGATTGACTGTTCTAAAGCCTCTCACTGTCTGCACACTGTCTGGTTGTGAGTCTCTATGTTAATTCCCATCGGTTGCAAGATGAAGCTGCTCCATGCAGGTTGAGGGAGGTGCTGATAGACGGGCATAGGAGTGTGTTGTCAGGAGTAGTTTTCTTGCTATGCTCCTTTACCTGAATAACAGCAGTAGGTGTTCCCTGAGGCCCATGATTGATCTTGTCCCAAGTTCTTGCCCACTTCAGCAATGTCAGGTTTGGATTCCATCTTATGGAGTTGGTTAAAAACCCTGTTAGAAGCTTAAGTCCAAGTGGATCAAGGACCTCCACATCAAACCAGACACACTCAAACTAATAGAAGAAAAACTAGGGAAGCATCTGGAACACATGGGCACTGGAAAAAATTTCCTGAACAAAACACCAATGGCTTATGCTCTAAGATCAAGAATCGACAAATGGGATCTCATAAAACTGCAAAGCTTCTGTAAGGCAAAGGACACTGTGGTTAGGACAAAATCGGCAACCAACAGATTGGGAAAAGATCTTTACCAATCCTACAACAGATAGAGGCCTTATATCCAAAATATACAAAGAACTCAAAAAGTTAGACCGCGGGGAGACAAATAACCCTATTAAAAATGGGGTTCAGAGCTAAACAAAGAATTCACAGCTGAGGAATGCCGAATGGCTGAGAAACACCTAAAGAAATGTTCAACATCTTTAGTCATCAGGAAATGCAAATCAAAACAACCCTGAGATTTCACCTCACACCAGTGAGAATGGCTAAGATCAAAAACTCAGGTGACAGCAAATGCTGGCGAGGATGTGGAGAAAGAGGAACACTCCTCCATTGTTGGTGGGATTGCAGACTGGTACAACCATTCTGGAAATCAGTCTGGAGGTTCCTCAGAAAATTGGACATTAAACTGCCTGAGGATCCAGCTATCCCTCTCTTGGGCATATACCCAAAAGATGCCCCAACATATAAAAAAGACACGTGCTCCACTATGTTCATCGCAGCCTTATTTATAATAGCCAGAAGCTGGAAAGAACCCAGATGCCCTTCAACAGAGGAATGGATACAGAAAATGTGGTATATCTACACAATGGAATATTACTCAGCTATCAAAAACAACGAGTTTATGAAATTTGTAGGCAAATGGTTGGAACTGGAAAATATCATCCTGAGTGAGCTAACCCAATCACAGAAAGACATACATGGTATGCACTCATTGATAAGTGGCTATTAGCCCAAATGCCTGAATTACCCTAGATGCCTAGAACAAATGAAACTCAAGACGGATGATCAAAATGTGAATGCTTCACTCCTTCTTTAAAAGGGGAACAAGAATACCCTTGGCAGGGAAGAGAGAGGCAAAGATTAAAACAGAGACTGAAGGAACATCCATTCAGAGCCTGCCCCACATGTGGCCCATATATATACAGCCACCCAATTAGACAAGATGGATGAAGCAAAGAAGTGCAGAAGTGTAGATCGCTCCTGAGAGACACAGCCAGAATACAGCAAATACAGAGGCGAATGTCAGCAGCAAACCTCTGAACTGAGAATAGGACCCCCGTTGAAGGAATCAGAGAAAGAACTGGAAGAGCTTGAAGGGGCTCGAGACCCCATATGTACAACAATGCCAAGCCACCAGAGCTTCCAGGGACTAAGCCACTACCTAAAGACTATACATGGACTGACCCTGGACTCTGACCTCATAGGTAGCAATGAATATCCTAGTAAGAGCACCAGTGGAAGGGGAAGCCCTGGGTCCTGCTAATACTGAACCCCAGTGAACTAGACTGTTGCGGGGAGGGCGGCAATGGGGGGAGGGTCGGGAGGGGAACACCCATAAGGAAGGGGAGGGGGGGGATGTTTGCCCGAAACCGGGAAAGGGAATAACACTCAAATGTATATAAGAAATATTCAAGTTAATAAAAAAAAAAAAAAAAAAAAAAACAACCCTGTTAGAAGGTGCTTGGTTACTCCTGTAACCTTTGCACTTCTGTTGCACCAGCACATCTTGCAGGCAGGTTCACTGTTACAGTCCCTGGGACTGTAGCTGGGGGATATTTATGATTATTTTCCTTCTTCAGTGGCATGCAGAGTAACTTTGAGCACTGTGGACACTAATTAGCAGGTGTGAAGCTTCTAGTAGGGTACCAGATCAACTTCTCTGCGTTCTCTAGCATGTATAAGTGCTGTCTTCAGAGACAGGTCTTTATCTGTCGGGCGTGAAGAGTCACCAGTAGCCTTGACAATAGCCTGTGATATTTGGAGGCTTCCATTTGGTCTCCTTGGACAATGATCCAACAAGTTGCAGTCCATTCCCAGCACTAGGCGTTTTACTTGGTGGCATAAAATGTCTAGTTGGTGCATTGTCTCTCCTATTATTTGGTAACTCCATTTAGATTCCTTTCATATATGTATAGGTTTTAGGAAACCTCTACAGCCATAGGTAATAACATGAAAACGTCTACCTTATTTTTTTGAGCTAGGTTCTCTCATTGTTCTGGAGCTTGCTGAGTTATAAGCCCCACAGATCCACCTCTCTCTAGTTCTCCAGAGCTCCAATGAGAAGGGCATCACCATGTCTAGATTTTTTTTTTAAATGTGGGTTCTAGAGACTGAGTTTTAGGTACTTAAGCACCTCGTAAATGAACAATCTCCCTATCTTTCTGAGTAGTAACTTAAACAATATTCCGAAATCATATTTAGACTAAAATTGGCCCTGACTTACAATGGAGGAAAACACTATCTGATGAAAACACTACTGAGGGCACAAAGTTTAATATTTGCATTTAGTATTATATTCCTTTCTTCCTCCTCTCTTCTTTTATTTTTTTCATTGTCTTCTTTTGCTCCTCCTTCTTCCTCTTCTTCTCTCCTCCATTTTAAAGACACAGTCTCGCTCTGTAGCCTTAGCTTCAGTAGTCTAGACCAGTTCATCCTCCAGATAACACTCTGTAGACAAGATTATCCTCCAGCTCACAGAGACCCACCTGACTGTGCCTCCTAAGTGCTCAGATCAATAGGGTATGCAGCACCACATCTAGCCTGGATATTTTATTTTTCACTTACAAACAGAACTTTAAAATTTGCCATGGCTTCTCCTGAGATCCAGAGAAGAGAAGCCAGGCTTTATGTTGGTTTGTTTTGAAAAGAGGAGGAAGGAGAAGGGAATGACCTCATTAACCAGACTAGAAGTGCTGAGTAACTGGCATTTGTGGTGGACTTGGCTTGCGTGAGCAGTTAACTACCCGGGAAATGGAGATCTATGAATCATCAGAGGCTGAGAGCAATGTCTGCAGCTTCTTTTGTGACTCGACATTAACATCCAAACAAACGTCCACAGCTACAAGTTATTTTGATGAGTAACTCACATTCTAGCTGAATCAAATAAACACAAATTTTAACTTTTTTTTTCAGCTCATTTGATTAAACTTCAACTAACTCCTAATGGAAATGATTCGGTTTTCATACTTCATCAAAAGTGTTAGGACTGAGAGGGATTATATAGCCCATCAAGTACAATTTTACTCCTCGTTATGATTTATTTTAGAGCCGTCAAGTAGTGGATGGAGTGTGAACAGAAAAGCTGAGACTCGAGTTAGAGGCCTCTTGACACTGGGTTCAGACGGTGCCCAAATACAACCAGTCCTCACATCTGAGTCTGTGCCAGGGACACTGGGAGGGAGACGCACGTGTTAAAATGTAGACTCTGGGCCTGTCAAGGTGTAAGAGTCCGGGAAGCTGTTTCCCGCCAACTCTGACAACCTGAGTTTGGTCCCTGGAACTGACATGCTGAGAAGAGAGAGCCATCTCCTGCGAGCTGCCTTCTGGCCACCACACACATCTCAGCACACATGTCCCACTCCCAGATAAGCAAGTCCATGAAAGAACTGTTTATAAAAAAGGAGCTGGGAGATGGCTCAGTGGTAGAGTGCTTTTTGCCAAATGTGTGCGTGAAGCCTTAGGTTTAATTCCCGGCACTCAATAAAACAAATTATGAATTCCTCCTCAATCTCAGAGATTGGGGTGAGACGCAGGGATTTACACTTTAAGGTGTTATTCAGGTAACCTTCAGATCATACTCTGATAGAGTACTGGGAAGTACTGGGAAGCTGTGCAAATCACGAGTTCCCTTAGAATAAGACTGCTCTCTATTTTCAGGGTCAGACGTCCAGGGACAGTAAACTAACCTTATTTGGGGACTGGCGGAGCTCTTGGTCCAATTGGCTGTCATTTGGGACATTTTTTTGGGGAGGCTGGTTTTATTAGAGATGGAGCCCAGAGTCCTGCATATGTCAGACGAACCTCCCTCCACTGAGCTGAATTCCCAGGCTCTGTCCTGCTCTGTGATTTTTCAAGACAAATTTTCACTAAGAAAAGTTACCAGACTGCCCTTGCCTCTGCCATCTTCGTGACCCAGACTTCCCAGTAGCTAGGATTATAGTTCTCTGCACTAGACTCTACTGGGGACTTTTCTTTACAACTAGAAAGGCCAACTGAGTAGTCGGGTGCACCCACAAAGCAATTGTATGGTATCTGAGGAGTGTTTTAAACTGCAGCAGAGGCAGAAGGCTCATACAGAACCCTGGCCTCTGAGAAAAGTTAAGGCATCATATGTAGTTGGTTCTCACATCCCTACCGTTTAGATTCTACAATTAGCCTCTTGCTATATTTGCTTCACTAGCTGTATACTCGTCTTTCCATCCCAAGTACAAGATTATCTTGCTTGCCAGGGTTTTAAATCCTTCCATCTCTACAGTGCTGTTTTTAACCTTTCTTTTGGCACAGACAGTTTCTCTGTATTCCCGCTGCTTTGGCATCCTACTTGAGACCGTTACGTCCTTTTGAGACTGAACCCGTGTCTCTAGTTTTCAAGTGCATCTCTACACTCGGTAGAGCAGGCAGTCAGTGAAGACTGGTGGTTAAATCTGTCTTAGTTTCACTTATCATTTCATAATTAACACTGCTTCACAGTTCTATGTGGACACATTTTTAGCTACTTCATAACTCAGTGGATTAAAATATGAATCTATCTTTCCAGAAACACATACATTAAATTTTAGAGTGGTTTAAGAATCCCTCTTTATGTACTCTCATAACAAACCAGATGTTCCAGAGTACATTTTTCTTTGAAATATCAGGCACTACCTAATTACACCCATTACTATGCTTACAGAAAGTCACCAGTGAGCTCTAATCTCCTGTCCCGCTCCTCCAAAGAATATGTCTCTCCACCACTGAATTCTCTTTTCTCTGTAACCCTATGTCCTGCAACCTGGGTAATCCTTCTAAACCTTTAAATTTTATTCATTTAGTCTACGTGCATACAAGCATTCACTAAGCAGGTACATGTGAAATGTATGTAGGAGCGTTCACTAAGCAGGTACACAAGAGTGCGTGCATGAGCATCCATCATGCAGGCACACATGGAGGCTAGAGAGTAACACCAAGAGAGGGCAACATCAAGATGTTATCCTCAATTGATTCTCTATTTTTCTTTTTTGTTTTTTTGAGACAATGTTTCCCTATATAATCTTGGCTGTCCTGGAACTCACTATAGACCAGGCTGACCTTGAACTCAGAGATCCACCTGCCTCTGTGTCCCAAGTGCTGGGATTAGAGGCATGCTGTCCGCCCCCCTGTTTGTTACCTGTCTATCTTGTTTTTAAGGCAGGGTCTATTACTGAACCTGGAGCTCATCTTTGGGGTATCTGACAGCTTAGCAAGCTCTGCAGACCCACTTGTTTATGCCCTGCAAGTTCTGGGGTCATACACGCTGCCCCATTAGTTCTGGGGTCATACATGCTGCCCCACTAGTTCTGGGGTCATACATGCTGCCCCACTAGTTCTGGGGTCATACATGCTGCCCCACTAGTTCTGGGGTCATACATGCTGCCCCACTAGTTCTGGGGTCATACACGCTGCCCTGCAAGTTCTGGGGTCCACTACTAGTTCTGGGGTCATACATGCTGCCCCACTAGTTCTGGGGTCAGTTCTGGGGTCATACATGCTGCCCCACTAGTTCTGGGGTCATACATGCTGCCCCACTAGTTCTGGGGTCATACATGCTGACCTGCTAGTTCTGGGGTCATACATGCTGCCCCACTAGTTCTGGGGTCATACATGCTGCCCCACTAGTTCTGGGGTCATATACACTGCCCTTTCTGGGGTCATACATGCTGCCCTGCCAGTTCTGGGGTCATACATGCTGCCCTGCTAGTTCTGGGGTCATACATGCTGCCCTGCTAGTTCTGGGGTTATACATGCTGCCCTGCTAGTTCTGGGGTAATACATGCTGCCCTGCTAGTTCTGGGGTCATACATGCTGCCCTGCTAGTTCTGGGGTCATACATGCTGCCCTGCTAGTTCTGGGGTCATACATGCTGCCCTGCTAGTTCTGGGGTCATACATGCTGCCCTGCTAGTTCTGGGGTTATACATGCTGCCCTGCTAGTTCTGGGGTCATACATGCTGCCCTGCTAGTTCTGGGGTCATACATGCTGCCCTGCTAGTTCTGGGGTCATACATGCTGCCCTGCTAGTTCTGGGGTTATACATGCTGCCCTGCTAGTTCTGGGGTCATACATGCTGCCCTGCTAGTTCTGGGGTCATACATGCTGACCTGCTAGTTCTGGGGTTATACATGCTACCCTACAAGTTCTGGGGTCATACATGCTGCCACACTAGTTCTGGGGTTATGCATGCTGCCACACTAGTTCTGGGGTTATGCATGCTGCAACCACTGGTCTTTGTGTGCATGCTGCAACCACTGGTCTTTGTGTGCATGCTGGTGACCTGAACTCAGATTCTCATACTTGCACAGAAAGAACTTCACCCAGAGCCAGCCCCTGAAACCTTTCCTAATCATGCATTTGCTTTCAGAATCTCCAGTGGCCTCTCACTACCTATTAGTCTAGAGCCTGAAATTCCCTTTTCATCCCTAGTACTGATGAAAGACCTTTTCATTCTTCAAATGAATCTGGTTGTCATGACTTAAGTTCTATTTTATATTCTGTGTATTTATGTGTGCACTCATGCTATAGTACATATGTGGAGGTCAGAGGGCAACTATGTCAAGTTGTTTCTTTCCTTCTACCTTTATGTGGGTCTCAGGTTACCAGGCTTCTATAGCAAATCACTTGATCTGCTGAGCCATCTTGTTGGACTGTATACCTTTTTTTTTAAACATACAGATTTGCCACCAAAGTGGGAAGTATTCTGTTATTTTACATTCCATAGACAGCCTTGTCGAGACATCACAGATATATACTGTCCTGTGCATGTTTGTGCCTACCTCACAGAAGAAAGTCCTACAGTTAAGGATTGTGTCCATTTCACACAGCCCTCAGCTCCTTTGCCGACTGGGGTCATACATGCTGCCCTGCTAGTTCTGGGGTCATACATGCTGACCTGCAAGTTCTGGGGTCATACATGCTGCCCTGCTAGTTCTGGGGTTATACATGCTGCCCTGCTAGTTCTGGGGTTATACATGCTGCCCTGCTAGTTCTGGGGTAATACATGCTGCCCTGCTAGTTCTGGGGTCATACATGCACACAAAGACTGTGACTATGAAACTGAACATTTTCAACACTCTGGGTTACCAAGGCAAGTTCACACGGCGGAAAGGGATAAGAGCCCTGAGGACATTATCTGATTATAATTAGGCACTGAGGGAACTGAGCTCTGAAGATGACTATATTTTCTCACAAAGAAGCTTATATTAGGACTTCAAAGTAAATCGGAAGAGTGCCAGCAAGAGGAAAGGAGCCGTGACCTATCCACGGTCATACAGAACTCAAATAAATAGAACCTCAAACCTAAGCCCCAAAGTTACATTTGGTAGTCTTGTCAGACACATCCTTAGAAAGAAACTTTCCCAAAACAGCAGCAGCAGCAATGACAACAACAACAACAAAACAAAAAACTGCCAAAGAACAAGAAATATCCCACAAAATCTGCAAAACCCCCAAAAACCAACTTTGCAGTTTGAGAACCATGCCTGTAGTTATAAAATTGTGAAGTGGTTTTAAAAAAATCTAGTAAAGGGTACACTCAGTCCACAGCACCAGTACCAAGCCTGTGACACCAGATTATGGGACATTTGGGGGCTGCCTCTGCCCACTCCTGGAATGTAGTCTCTAACTGTGAGACGAGATGCACCACAGAGGAGGCGAGCGCTCCCAGCAGTGACAGAAGCCAGTGGATGAAAGAGAAGTTTAAGCTGGCCTGGACCTTCCCAATCTGCCCTACTTAACTGACAGGTCACATAAGGTCACCCAGAACGATGTCGTCCTGCTCTGTGGCTAGCAGGCATGACCTGTGAGGGGGACGGAAGACTGTAGTGCGTACTTTGAGAATCCAGGCATGGAAGTCTGCGGTCATCTAGCCAGGCTGCTGTTCTCAGTTCCTGGGAAGCAGCTGCGTTATTTTAGTGATATCGCCTCTTGGGTTTTCTCGATTGGGACGTACTTGATCTGAACCTAAACCTAAGCGCCCCACCTTTATTTGAGCTAGGGTCTTACTATGTAACGGTGGCTTGCCTGAAACTTTGTAGACCAGGCTGATCTTGAACTCAGAGAGATCTGCATGCCTCTGCCTCCCAAGTGCTGGGACTGAAGGCATGTAGTACCTTGTCCTGCTGTAGGAGTCCATTCTTGTATTATCCAGGGCTTTAGGGTACAGACTGGCTTCCTTCTGTCACCTCTGTTTTTCTGTCCCCTTCCGGACTCCATGTTGTTATGGACACCCTTGTTCTTCTCTCACCAAATCCCTGTCCACACAGGCCCTTTGAAGCCTAGGCTCCTAGTGTCCATAGCAAAACTCCTTCCTCACATGACCAACTTCCTGCCTCAACACCCATCTGAAGACCTTGACGCCAGCAACTGTGCTTCTTCCAAGGTTCAGTTGGGGCCTTCCCCTTGGGGCTTAGTCTTTCCCTTAGACCTTAGATGCCTAGTTCTGTCCTCCCAACTGCCTGTCCAGCCCCGTTCTGCCCCTCTAAGCCTGACACACACATGATCTGGCTACTGTACTCACCAGCTTTTATTGCTACTTTGAAGAACTATCTGGAGATGTCAGTTCCCAGGCACTCTGGTAGGATAGGCAGAGGTTTGGTGCTTCCTGGTCCCCTCAGACACTCACACCAGGCCGCCACAGGAGGCTCTGTAGAGTTCAAAAGGAGCCTTTAGGGGCCTAGCATCTGTCCTCCAGGCTAGTGTTACTGCAGCTTGTCATGCGTGTGTCAGGGGTGAGGACTCAGTCAGTCGGACTCCCTAGAGGAGTCAGTATCCTCTCCATCTTCCAGCTGTGCAGCTGGGTCATATCTAGATGTCTCCAGGCTCCTGTAATGGCTGATGCCTTCAAGGTATCTTGTCCTCACTTGCTACTCACCTGGCATGGGGCACTAATTTCTTGGGGAATCCCTTCTCTCCTGGATACCCTGTGAAACAAACTGCTTCATGCTTCCATAACTTAAAACAGAAAAAAAAAATCCAATAAACAGTTAGGAGTAGAGTCACATGGTTATAGTGATGCATGCCTTTATTAATCACCTCAGGAGAGACGGGGGAAGTGCATCTGTGAATTCACAGGCAGCCTGATCTACAGAGTGAGCCACAGTGAGACAAAAAGGATGACAGTTATGCTAGCATTTGCTGTTAGTGTTGCACACCCCAGAAATGCTCTACTCTGATTAGATGGGTGTGTGCTAATAAAGCTTGTTGCATCAAATCCACTATTTGTAAATGCAATCCACACGTTTTTGTTTCATAGTTTATTTTACAAAAGACTCAAATATGTCTCCTTACATGGTTTTTAACTTCAGTGTTTTAAGGATATTTGCTTTTTTGAACACCTTAAAAAAGATTTATTTACTTTATGTATATGAGTACACTATAGCTGTCTTCAGACACACCAGAAGAGGGCATCAGATCTCTTTACAGATGGTTGTGAGCCACCATGTAGTTGCTGGGAATTGAACTCAGGACCTCTGGAAGAGCAGTCAGTGCTCTTAACCCCTGAGCCATCTCTCCAGCCCCTGAACACCTGTGTATAGACAAAGCTTCCATACAAATGGTTGTACTATAGTAGAAAGATACTAGAGTGAGCCTTGAGAACGCACACATATCCCTTGCTTTCATTGTGTAGAACTCTTCTGAGTCAAATAGGATAGGAAAGCAAGGTACAGCTATAGTAAACTTGCTTCATGGAGTGCTAACCTCTTTCCCTTCATAACTAAGAAATCCACAGTGAATTAACAGTGAAACTGAACCAAAGTCAAGAGTATTCTGGCCACTGGTACAGCTCCACCACTGCCTCTGAAAAGCTTACTGGGAACCATGGAACATGGTAGCATGGCATTACTGTGGCAGAGCTGTAGGAGATAAGATTTTTAGATTTCATGCTGTCTGCCCACCATTATTCTGTCTCTCTGTGTCACTATACTCGCAGTCCAGAGGTAAAAGACACTCAGTCTCATAGCACATCACAGGTTTCAGGAATGATACACTTATAACATGAAGGATGGAGGACAGAGAAATTCCTGTGGGGATGGAAGAGATTGCCTGAAGCTAGAGAGCAAATGATGAAGGATTTAGAAGAGGAAAGAGGCAGTCAAGTTACAAAAGACCAGGGCAGGTGAGGCAGTTCAATGGGTAAGGGCTCTTGCTGCCACTCCTGGCTACCTAAGTTCAATCCCTGGGACCTACATGACGGAGGAACCAATCCCTGGCAAGATGTCCTTTGACCTCCACACTGGCTTTGTGCTGTGAATTTCCCCACTATACATAATGTAAGAAACCAAAACAAAATCCCTTGAACCAGCCTTAGAAGTCTGGACTTGGTTCTGAGTGATGGGTCTGGGATTCTGACCAAGAGTCACTGGGCAGGAAGATTGATGACTAGAGAGATTAGATTCCCAAGATTGTGATTTAGGACTGCATTTTAAGAGATTGCCTTGGTGAATCTGGTTGAGATCGTGTCTTCTACAAAAATGTAAGAGTCCCTGCTGCTGGAGAGATTGAGTGGTGCTTGGATGAGAACGGCCCCATAGGCTCATATGTTTGGATACTTGAACTCCAATTGCTGTAGTTGGTGTTTGGGAAGGATTAGGAGGTGTGTTGGAGGAGGGGTGTCACTGAGGGTGACTTTGAGGTGTTTTTTTTTTCCAGTAGGTGACACATGATATATTAAGGCAAAAGAGATGAGACATCAGTCAGTAGAATTATTCCTGAAACTACTGTTCAATCTACAATGTAACTTTATTTCTGGCTAAACAGTAGTTCCTGATTGGCTGGCATTATTTGCACCAGCAATAATTGCTCTCTCAGGCAGTCCTCAATCAGGTCCTCCTGCAGGGGATACTTTTGCAGCTATACGGCCCCCAGTGTTTACATAGAGGCAGCCCTGCCATTCCTGCTACAAGTAATGTTTCCCATTTTTTAAAAATTATTTCCTTTTTTTTTACACTCTAGATTTTATTCCCCTTCCTGTCCATCCTCCAACTGTTCCATATCCCATACCTTCTCCTACCCCATCTCCATGAGGATGTCCCCAACCACCCCAACCGACCTCTAACGGTCTGGGGCCTCCAGTCTCTTGAAGGTGAGGTGCATCTTCTCTGACTTAACCCAGACCCCGCAGTCCTCTGCTGTATGTGTTGGGGGAGGTCTCATCTCAGCTGGCGTAAGCTGCCTGGTTGGTGATCCAGTGTCCAAGAGATCTCAGGGGTCCAGGTTAATTGAGACTGCTGGTCCTCCTACAGGGTGGCCCTCCTCCTCAGCTTCTTCTAGCTTTTTCCCTAATTCAACCAGAGGGAGCAGCAGCTTCTGTCCATTGTTTGGATGCAAATATCTGCATCTGACTCTTTCAGCTGCTTGTTGGGCCTTTCAGACAGCAGTCATGCTAGGCCCCTTTTTGTGAGTGCTTCATAGCCTCAGTAATAGTGTCAGGCCTTGGGGCCCTCTCCTTGAGCTGGATCCCACTTTGGTACATTCTGGAGGGTCCTCCCAACTTCCTACCTCCCGAGGTCACCTATTTTCATTCTTTCTGCTGGACCTCAGGGCTTCAGTCCTTTTCCCCCCACCCAATACCAGATCATGTTCCCTTCTCCCTATTCCCACCCCTGTCCCCTGTCCCCTCCCAAGGATGCTTTCTTCTCCCTCCTGAGACTGAGGTGTCTTCACTTGGGCCCTTCAGCTTGTTGACTTCTTTGAGTTCTGTGGACTGTATCTTGAGTATTCTGTACTTTTTTTGCTAATATCCACTTATTAGTGAGTACATACCATGCATGTCCTTTTGGGTCTGAGTTACCTCACTCAGGATGATATTTTCTAGTTCTATCCATTTGCCTGCAAAACTCAGCATATCCATGTTCTTAATAGCTGAGTAGTATTACATTGTGCAAATGAACCACATTTTCTGTATCCATTCTTTTGTCATGGGATATCTGGGTTGTTTCCAGCTTCTGGCTATCAGAAATAAGGCCGCTATGAACATAGTGGAACATGTGCACCTGTGGCATGGTGGGACATCTTTTGGGTATATTTCCAATAGTGGTATTGCTGGGTCTTCAGGTAGATCTATTCCCAATTTTCTGAGGAACCTCAAAATTAATTTCCACAGTGGTTGCACCAGTTTGCAATCCCACCAATAACGTTGGAGTCTTATTCTTTCTCCGCATTTTCACCAACGTGTGTTGTCACCTGAGGTTTTGATCCTAGCCATTCTGATTGGTGTAAGGTGGACTCTCAGGGTCATTTTGATTTGCATTTCTCTGATCACTAAGGACTTTGAACATTTCTTTAGGTGCTTCTCAGCCATTCAAGATTCCTCTGTTGTGAATTCTTGGTTTAATTCTATAACCCATCTTTTGATTGGGTTGTTTGTTTTTTTGGTTGTTAGTTTCTTGAGTTCTTTTTTTTTTTTAAGATTTTCTTTTTTTTTTTTTTTAAAGATTTATTCATTTATTATATATAAGTACACTGTAGCTGTCTTCAGACACACCAGAAGAGGGCATCAGATCTCTTTACAGATGGTTGTGAGCCACCATGTGGTTGCTGGGAGTTGAACTCAGGATCTCTGGAAGAGCAGTCGGTGCTCTTAACCGCTGAGCCATCTCTCCAGTCCCCTTGAGTTCTTTATATATTTTGGTTATTGGCCCTCTATTGGATGTTGGGTTAGTGAAGATTTTTTCCCCTAATCTGTAGGATGCTGATTTGTCTTATTGACTGTCCTTTGCCTTACAGAAGATTTTCATTTTCATGAGGTTCCATTTATCAATTCTTGATTTTAAAGCATGAGCCATTGGAGTTCTGTTTAGAAAAATTTCCCCTGTGTCAATGAGTTCAAGGCTCTTTCCCACTTTCTCTTCTATTAGATTCAGTGTATCTGGTTTTATGTTAAGGCCCTTGATCTACTTGGACTTGAGATTTGTGCAAGGTGACAAATATGGGTCTATTTTCATTTTTCTACATACATACAGCCAGCACCTCATGCCATTCTATTTGCTCTTTCTCACGGTTCCAGTCTCAGTATGTGAGCTCTCAGCTATGGCTCCAGCACTATACTTGCCTGCCTTCTGCCATGCTCCCACCACGATGGTCATGGAGTAATCCTCTGACTCTAAAAAAAACCCCCAATAAACCTTTATTTTATAAGTTCTCTTGGTCATGGTGTTTCTTCACAGCAATAAAAAAGTAATTAAGATAGATTTCACTTGTATACATTCTGAAAACTCATAACTTTTAGGTTTGCAGGTCTCTCCTCTGACCTTGTACTATTTTTTTAGTATTTGTAATTGTTTTTCATATTTATTGACTGATTTTGTTATTGATTTGTGACACAGTGTATCACTTTTTGTGTGTGTGTGTGTGTGTGTGTGTGTGTGTGTGTGTGTGTGTGTGTGTTGGTTCTTTCCTGTGACATGGGTCCCAGGAATTGAACTGAGATCATTAAGTTTGGAAGCCCCTAAGCCATCTTGCTTGCTGGCCTCATCTTTGTGTATTGAAAAGTACCTTTGCTCAACAGTGTTTCTTGTTTCTTTACCCCTCTGCTATCTGTAGAGCTTTTGGCCTCTTGGACTTTGCTCTTTCTTTGCAAGTTATTTCCCAAGGTTCTGACTTATGAATAGTGTCCACATTAATGATTTGTTGGTTCCACTGTGAGAGATTACGTTACTAAATATCACTATCAAATAATACAGGGTTCTATACCACTTGTCTAGGAGAGTAACAGCCACTCTGTTATCATAAGAGAATAATTTCATGTCAGACATTTACTCTTGGTGGTCAGAGCTCACTGTGGTTGGCTGACTGTGTAGATTCCAACCTTTAGTGTGCGGACTTTGCCCTGAAGATAAAGAGTCACGACAGCTTCTGAACACTGCAGTGCTTAGATAAAGTTCCAGAAATACAGCCTCGGAGAAGCTTGCCAAGAAGGTGGGAGCCATCCGAACGAACATGATTTAAAGTCTCTCAAGGTGCCTGTTCAGAATGCGAACATGTCTTTTCTAGTAACTCTCCCCCCCAGTAACGACTCGTTTCAATAAACCAAACAGCTGTGGGTCCCAGGGCTGCGCAGGTTGCTCAGTGGTTAAGAACCCAGGCTTCTGAAGGACTTGGGTTCAGTTCCCAGTCACCCACATGGTGGCCAACAGCCATGCATTTATTTTCCCTACTCTGCCTGTCCCTTCCAATAATGCATCGGATTTTAATCATCTATATGCCCAATTGTGTACAGGCAGAAGTTGGTAAATAGTGGAATCTCTTTAAAAAAGTTAAGTACAAAGCAGTTTTGCCTCACTGGACACATATCCACAATTAGCTCAGGTCAGACCCTATTCTTCCTACTCTGATACTTTGAAGATAGTGTGGACTGGAAACCATTTAAATTTAATTTACTAGGGCTGGAGGAAACTAATGTTATTAGTGTCCAGATATGGGAGTATGGTAGCCTGATGCATGTGGCAGTTTGAGGACATTCTGGGGAATTGTTTGGAGAGGGTGTGTGAGCACAGTATGTGGAAGTGAAAAACTAGGCTCCAACGTGCTTACAAAAAGGTGGATGTGGATGACCCAAATGAAATGGGGTCCCAAATTAAACCACATCCAGTGCTTACCTGATTCATAAACACACCACAGTTCTAGCAAGGGTTTTTGCTTTATAAGTAAATCATATATCAGGTCCTCTGCAATGTTGGTCACTAAGAGTGAAAGTCTGACATTTTCTCTTGTTAACAGCAGTGAGGTTGTTATTCTCCAAGACAAGTGGCATAGAATGCTGTAGTATTTGATATTGATATTCAATAATGTTTATTCCTTCACCATAGAACCAACAAATCATTAGCATAGATATTATTCATAAATGGTGTGTCTTTTTTTTTTTTTTCCTTTCTGGTGAAATATCCTCTAGTAAAGCTGCCATTCATCGTGGGGAGGCTTGGGATGAGAGACCTATCAGGGACTGGCAGAACAAAGGGAATTCCAACATTTATAGATTGTAAGAGGAGGGAAGGGGTCTCAGACCTTAAGAGAGTAGGGATCCCTGAGTTTAGCAGGCTTGTGGAAGTGCTACATAGAATGGAGGGCTGTAATTTAGGGAGCTTATCCTATTGTCCCAGCCCCAGCTCAGGGTGCAGCATGCCTATGTTTAGCAGCTTAGGGGAGACCCTGCACAGGGTCTGATGATGGCTCAGGCCCCTTGTGGGCAGCCTCTGTGACAGACAGTAGGCCTTCTTTTTTTTTTTTTACAGTGCAAAGCAATGAAGGAATGATAAAGGTGTGATTCATTCTGCTCTTTTTAAGATTTTAAAATATTTTGTGTGTGTGTGTGTGTGTGTGTGTGTGTGTGTGTGTGTGTGTGTTCTAAACCATTGACCCAGTTCCCTCATTTTCCTTCATAGGAATGTGTTCAAAACATCAAAACCACATGTTCCACCTTACATATAGTATTTTCTACAAGTGGTTCCCAGTTCCAAAATTGAAAGATTAAAAAATACTTCTGGAGGGTGGAGAGATGGCTCAGTGGTTAAGAGTAAGCAGTGATTAGAGGGCCTCAGTTGGATTCCTGGTACCCACAACCACCTGTAACTCCAGTTCCAGGAGGGCCCCTACACTCATGTGTACACATCCATGAACAGACAGACAGACAGACAGACATACACTTATAATTAAGAAGAAAATAAATCGTTAAAAATAGCTAGGAAGTATATTGTTTGAAACATTCTAAAAATCTTAGAAAAACTGGCTGAAGGCATCCAAGTTAGGGGTAATTCTGCTTGTGCCTAATTTAGTAAGTGAACCAATTAGCTATCAAGGAGAGAAGCAAAGCCTTCATCAAGGTTAATTTCAACAAGCCTTCCTATAAATGGTAGAGGACAGAGACGATTCTGGAGTATTGGATGACTTGCAGAAAATGTCTTTCTTTCTGCAGTGCTGTGAAGGTAAAGTGTGCACGCTGACAGCTAACTGATGCCACTTCCTCCAAGTCCTCTCTTGTTCTTGTTTATTCCCTGTCTGCCATTTTTTCTAATTAACAACCTCGCCTGCACTTGAAGTGCTATTCTCCACAAGTATCTCAGGCAATTTTTGTAAGGAGAATCACTTGAACTCTATCTAGGGCTGTGAGTCAGCATTTTACCTAGGCATAAAATCAAAATGATTTAAAGTAAGTAATGCAATCTCTTTTGAAAGACATACACATGTCCTTGGAGAAGCTTTAGGAAAAATTGGAGTTTCTAAGCTTATGAATAGTTTATTACATTTCAACAACTGTATTGTGAATCAATAAAACAAAAGCTAAGGACAATGAGCTCAAGTTATCGATTCTTAAGTTTCAAAATAGAACAGTAGAAAAGCTATGAAAGTGGGGGGGTGGACTTTGGGGTGTACGAGCAATAGGAATCTAAAGCATCAAAACACAGGCTAAGAAAGTCTAGGACACCAGGAAGACTCCAGCAGCTCCCTCAGATGTCTAATTCCAGTCATTTACTTTTCACTCTAAAAAGTATCTTAAATTTTTAATATTTATTAGTTTTTTGTTTTTTCAAGACAGGTCTCACATATAGCTCTGCCTACCCCAGAACTTACAATGAAGTCCAGGCTGACCTTGAACTCACAGAGACCCTCCAGCCTCTGCCTCTGGCGTGCTGGAATTAAAGGCACATGCACCACTATGCCCAGCATAAATATTTAACTTTTTGTTTTAGGAGACAGAGTTTCTCTGTGTAGTCCTGGCTGTCCTAGGACATATAGACCAGGCTGACCTCCGACTCACAGAAATCTGCTTGCCTCTGCCTCCCGAGCCCTGGAATTAAAGGAATGTGGCACTATGCCAAGGTTGGAGCAAGGATTTTCTTGCCTAAATATGTTGCAGATCTGTGTCTTCAAGATGAACGGAGGGAGAAAAAAAACAAAAACAAAAACAAAAACAAATACAAAACGAAACAAAAAACCTAACTACAGACCAGGTCGTTTTGTACAGGAAGCGGGGTGGGACGGAATTTTTCAAAACTCAATGAGGTGCGTGTATGGTCCATTGGTGTCCAGCTTTAACACTTGCCTGTTCCCGTACGTGCCGTGCGCCACTGCAACCCCCGCTTCCAGGCACTTGCTGTTGTTGGCCACGGCTTTTTCACACAGACACACAAACTGGGAGTACAGCTCTAAGCCCTCCTCCTTCCCAGAGTTTGAGTGGTATTGCATACTGCGTCCTTTCACCCTGCCCCCGAGGGTGGCCTGGGGGATGATCAGAATGTCGCCAGGCAGATCCAAGATGGAGACGTGCTTGCCGGTTTCCGTTTCACTTAACTTCACGTTTAACAGCGTATTGACTAAGTAAAGAAGAGAGGCAAAGCAGTTTTGAAGCAAAAAACAAACATGAAGAAAATCATCAATCTTTTGGTTGGTTATCAAGTTTCATATTTAAAACCTAGCTTTTGTTTTTTAAGATTTGTTTATTTTAGGGTTGGGGATTTGGCTCAGTGGTAGAGCGCTTGACTAGGAAGCGCAAGGTCCTGGGTTCGGTCCCCAGCCCCGGAAAAAAAAAAAAAAAGATTTGTTTATTTTATGCATATGAGTATACTCTAGCTGTCTTAGACACACCAGTAGAGAGCATCAGATCCCATTACAGATGCTTGTGAGCCACCATGTGGTTGCTGGGAATTGAACTCAGGACCTCTGGAAGAGCAGTCAGTGCTCTTGAACTGCTGAGCCATCTCTCCAGCCCCCAAACCTAGTTAGTTTTCAAACCCAGTCTGTAGATGTTAAAAAGGGTTTCACTAAACAACACAGCCCAAGCACAAAAAATACAGAAAATTCTGAATGCTATACAGAAAATACCAAGGTGCTTCAAATACGATCTGGCAGGTAGGTCACCGATACAAAGTTCATCCCAGAAGACCTACATTCAAAGAAGTAGCCAAACCCTGGAACCTCAGACATTGTTGCCTAGGGGGGCACATGAATGTCTGTCTCTCTGCGCCTTTCATTTCATAAACAAATCCATTAGTTAAATCCCACTAGTGAACCAATGGTTTTGTAATTTCACAATTTAAGGTAATACTAACATGGACTAACATTTTATAAGTAAGACCTATTGGGAAAAATGTAGAGGTAAAACTCATTATTGCAGATGAAAAAGTAAACAAAAGATACTGGCAGCATATATGCACATGAATGTTTGTGTAAGCATATGTATATGTGTATGTGCATACGTAAATAGGAGGCTGGGGAGAAGACTTGGATATTGAAGGTACTGACTCCTCTTCCAGAGGATGGAGATTTGGTTCCCAGCATTGACATGTCAGCTAACAACTCTCTGACTGCGGCACCAGAGGATCTGATGCCCTTTATGGCCTGCCTGTGCAGGCAACGTGTGCACACGGTACACAGACGGGCAAACCAGCCATACACATAAATACAAATAAAATTCCGCCTCTCTCAAATCCAAAACAAAAAGCCCCTGGCAATACTTTCATAAGGATTATAAGGCAGTTTATCCAAACCACCACAAACATCCACGTGCACTTAGAAACTTACACTAATACTATTTCAATATTAACCATTTCAAAGTATAAACCAAAAGGTCTATATCTACACTTAGGTTCCCACTCCCTCTACAAAGGTAAAAATGAACTCTTCTTATGAAGAACAGGATGAGTAGCAAAGGAATTCTATAAACCTTATAATCTCAGTATGGCCGGTAGAGGCAGACGAACCTCTGTGAGCAGCAGCCCAGCCAGGGTTACATAGGCTTTATTTATTTATTTATTTTTAATTTTAGAAGGCATGCTTTTCTGCTTCAGTTGATTTCAGTTACTGGACATCCTGAAGTAAACATTAGTAAGGACTTGGTGTGACTTCCTACTCCACAAGTCATGCACTTAACCTGGTAAAAATCGGTTGGTTCCTAGCCTGTGCTACAAGCCCCATCCATCTTTAAACTTTTGTAACTCTCTGGTGCGAACAGGTACCGTGGGCCAGCAGCCCTGCCGACTGATCTCAGGAAGCAGGAAGTCTCCTGACACTCCATGCCCATGGAAATCATGATTTAGCTACTCAGACTCCTAACTTAGCAATTCTGGATTTCTGGCAATGAGCAGCAATACCATTTTATTAGACTTTCGTATACCTCCCTCTACTGGCTGTAACTGAGTACTCTCATATGTATATGCAGAAGACGGTACAAAGAGAAATAGAAGCAAGTTGAATTGAAATGAGACAATAATTAATAGTGTGGTAGAATCTTAAAGATTGTAAGACAGGTTAGTCATCAAATACCTCTGATAGCACAGACAGGAAGTCAAGCTTTGACAGATCCCTGATCTCAGTACAATTATACTGAAGATGAACTGAGGAAGATTCTACACGTTTTTATTTTAGTTATGGTATTCCAGATTTCATGGACACCACTGGTTATACTACCGATATATATAAGGCTTGACTGGAAAGGTCTGAAGCATGAGTAAGTATGAGGCAGGCTTTAAGAGAACCTCCTCATACTGGCTCCCTCATGGAACAGAGTAACATACAAACTAACCTCTCCATAATAAATGGCTATTTTGCTTGTACTTCAACCTGCTGAATCTGATTCTTAGTCATACAGTCCTTTACTGTGAAGGGTAAACTTGCTAAACTAGTCATTAAAAGACTTAGGGTAGCGTCCTCTGTGTTTTCATTCACCACAATCTTACACATGTATTTAGAATGACCTCATAAAGAAAAAGACAGAAGCACACCGGTTTAGTCACTAAGAAATGAAAAGCCGGTTGGGTTTCATGGGTTTATTTTACCTCATGATTAAGACATTAAGATCATAACCCAGCTTTGCAAAGTCAATCTCTGTCTTTTTGACAGAGATCAGGGTTTCTCTGTGTATCCCTGACCCACTGTGTAGACAAGGCTGACCTCGAACTCAGAGATCCACCTGCTTCTGTCTCTCAAGTGCTGGGATTAAAGGCACGAGCCACTGCTTCCCAGCTACAAATGACCAACATTTTATTTTTGTACTTGGAAGACTCTTACTACATCCCTGTGGACAGCAAAGATGACCAGGGTAAAATACTAACTTAGGAAAACAAGCAGAATGTCTAACACCTCAACATCAGGATCTCACAGAGACCCTCTCTTACACCCAAGGGGCTTCATTCCACATCCTACGCCTTCAAAGGCTCCTCGTTATCCTCTAGATTCAAATGTCAAACTATTGGTGACTAGCTTTCTAGCCTTACCTCTCACACAGTCCCTTCTTAAGTACCGTTTTCATGATCTGACAGAGCTGTCAGCAAAGTCTGAAATATAAGCATATGATTTCCTCTGATGGTTTGACTTTTGGCTAAGAGGTCATCGCTGGGTTATCTGTCCCTGAGTTTCCCTTTTATTACTCTGCTCTTCCAGAGGTCCTGAGTTCCATTCCTAGCAACCACAAGGTGGCTCACAACCATCTGTAATGAGATGACCGCTATAGTGTACTCATATAAATAAATAAATAAACCTTAAAAAATTTTTAAAAATTATTAATTTACAAAGAATTAGGTCTTATTACAGCATTTTCGTTTTCATTCAAGGGTTTAGGATATAGTGCAGTGGTGGAGCATTTTCCCATCATGCTCTAGGCCCCAACTTCAGTGCATAGCACTATGGCACTATAGCAAAACAAAGTGAAAAAGTAAAAGTAAAATAAATTATGCTTCTTAGCTAAGGTTATATATAGGTCAGTGTAGAGCATTTGCTTAACATGTGCAACCTCAAGCCCTTAAAAACAAAACAAAATCCCACTGAAACCAACACAGTGTGGTTTTGAATATTTTGGTTCATTCGCTCACAAGTAGCTCCTATCTTTGCTCCTTAATTTGTCCTATATCATAAGGGATTTCAGTACAACATTCTTACACCCCTCTCACTGTGAGAAGAGAAAAGCCACATACCCATTTTGGGAAGAAGTTCTGTGTCAGCTCCCTTGAAGAAACACACATAGATCACCAATCCTCTCCGAATCTGTGAGAAATTACCACAGGAATCTCAGATTAGGAAAGACTCCACAGAGAAACAGCTCAATGGGAAACATTTCAGTGTCTGTAAGCACATGGGCTAAAAGCCGAGGGAGCAGAATAAGGAGAGTCTTGGATTCTAAGTAAATCATGAGAAACAAAACAATTTTTGCTTAGTCTTAATCACCAAGCTTATTTAAAAGAATACAACAAAGCCAAGGGCAGTCGAGATTACAAGCCACACCTGTATTGTTTCTACTGTGTCAGCAGAGATTTCAAACAGCCGCCCCCACAACCCTGCCAGGCCGACAGAAAGGCTGATTTATTCAACATCAAATGATTCTTGTTGTACCACGTGGGGCTGTTAAATAAGCAACAGTATCATTGATGTCTTCTGATGTTACTTTTTATTTTCCCCTAAATCATTTATTTAAAGAGAGTGGTATTTCCACACAGGGTCTTATCTTATTTTGACAAACTCCAGGAACTGTTCAATTGCCGTTATCATGGTCAATGCCTTAAGTTAATCCAATGATTAGGCTTTGAAAATTACATTTATGATAAGTTCTATAGGAAAAGGTTGGTTGTTATCAGGAATATACACTTACTCATTTTACATGACTTGAATATTTGTTTACTAGTTCCTGTAAGACAGACTACAAGAAAATAAACGAGTGATAAATGACTTCGTCGCTATCACTGAAGGAATCGATTCTATGTTAATTTCCTTGACTCACTTGATTCAGAAGCCACCACAAAGATTAAACGAACTACTAAATGCAAACTAATTAAAACAGTGTTGAGCTCACGGTAAGTACGACACAGGTGTTTATCAAATGCTATATAAAAAATAAATGGAGAGGCAGACACATAGTTTATTTTATGCTTTAACTTCCAAGGCATTTGCATGCTTTATACATGTTTGGGACTCAATTTAACCGTTACTAGCATTAACATTCAACTTCATCTTTCTGGTTCTAATGGTTTTCTGTGTAAATAGAGCTCTGCACTCATATCTGAATTATCTGGAAAAGAGTTTAGTTTAACTATGTGCACTCGTGTGTCTGTGTACAATGGCAGGTGTCTGTCATGCCTAGAGGAGGCCATCAGATCCCATGGAGTTGGAGTTACAGGTGGTTGTGAGCAGCCTCACATTTGCAGGATAATGGAATCTAAGTATCTACTGGGGGGTCAGTGAGATTCCCTAAAGATTCTGAGAACCGTTCGGCGATGTGGCTTACGCTGTTACCTCAACACTTAAGATACTAAGGCAGAAAGATCATCCGCAGGCTGAGCGCTACAGAGAGAACCAGTCCGGCACAGGCCACCACCAGAAGCAAGTCCAAAGAGACAGCTAGGCAGCCCACTAGGATGGGTAGACGGAAAGGGACAAGCTCTTCCTCCCACGATAGATGACAGGAAGATCGGCATGGTTCCGCGGACAGGGCCGGGAGTTACCTCCACCCACTGCGCCTCCGCGTCTCCATCGGCCGGGCGCACTTGCAGGCGAGCGTGCAGGCACTGCTGCAAGAGCGCTCGAGCCTGAACCTCACGACCGCCGTCCGCCATGACGCGGGTCCGCGCTGCGCATGCTCGGATAAGCTCCTCCTATTGCTCATAGCTCCACCCTAGGAGGGCGGGGCGTCTGCCTAGCTCTCAGGAGTCCGGGATGTGGAGTTGAGTCCACAGTCCCTCGGAGGATTTTTGTTTAGAGATCGCCCCCTCTCTTTTTAACTTAATCTCATTCTAGAATACCTACCTTGTTTTTAGTTTTTTTCTTGCAGGTAGGGTCTCATAGAGCCAGGGTTGGTCATAACCACGTAGCTGAGGCTGACCTTGAACTGCCTCTTCCGAATTGCAGGAATTACACGTGTGCCCGCCCACAGTCTGCCCGCCCACACCATCCGGCTCTGTTACCTGTTATCTTTTGAAGAACCGTTTTTCACTTCAGAAAGCTTAGGTTTTCCAATGTTGGAAAAAATTAAGTCAGTTAAATCCATTCTGTTACGGATTCTATGTTTATGTTAGACATTCTATGTCTATTATTAAGACATAGCTTGAATGAAATCGATTGATCTCAAAGCAGGCAGAGAGTAAACCAAAACATGTTCTTAACCTGTGGGTCACCTTTTGGGCGAGGGATGGATGCATCTTTCACAGGGAGCACGTAGGACAGAGATTTACATTTTGATTCATAACAGTAGCAAAATTACAGTTACGACGTAGCAATGAAAATCATTTTATGTTTGGGGTCACGGCAGCCTGAGGGGTTGCAGCATTAGGGAGGTTGAGAACCACTAAACTAAAAGTTAGAAATCTCTCAAAATATATCTTGTCCACTCAAAGCAGTGCTGTCTCCTATATCAGGAATGCTACAATTCATTCTGATTCCATAGTAGCGGAAGGGTGTTTATAGGCTATATGAATGCATTTGTGAGAGGGCGGGGGACCAATTCTTTTTTTTATTATTTTAACTTTTCACTCATACGCATTTTAATTCAAATATAATTACATCACTTTCCTCCCCCAGCTCCTCCCAAGTCTCTTCCCCCAACTTCTTTCATTTTCCCTCACATTAATAACCTTTTCCTTCAATTATTATCATTTATGTATTTACAAATATATAAATACGACTCATTGAGTCTGTTTTCGTCGTTTGTGTTTGGGGCTGATACCTTTGTACTGGGGACCAATCAGGGGGCTCGTTCATAGGGGAGGTTAATTCTCTTTCTGTATAGTCATTAGCTGCCTGCAGTTCTTTGTCTAGGGGTGAATCTATTGAGGTGTCCTATCGCCTTTATTCAGGCTTCATTTATGCAACCAGTTCTGTGAGAGATTGTTTCGCAGCAGACATCCTGGTACTCTGACTCTTACAATCGTTCTGCTTCCTCTCCTGAGACGCTCCTTGAGCCATAGATGTAAGAGCATCTGTAAGACAGACGTGACATGATGTAGATGTAGCCATTGGGGTCAGGCTGCCTGAAATCCTTTGATCTCCAAATTGTGTCCAGTTATGGCTCTCTGTGACGATTCTCATTGGCTGTAAAGAGAAGCTTCCGTGATGCGTGGTGATAGTTACACTTAGCCGTGGATATAACGATAAGATTTACAATGGGTTTAGAAATTATGTTGCTCTAGCACTGTTATGGTATGGAGTAGATTCTCTTCTAAGGCCTATGGCCTCACTACTCCCTGGGGAATTTGGCTAAGTTCTAGTAGCAGGAATGATTTCCCTCTTGTTGAGTGGGCTTTAAATCCAATTAGACAACTGTTGGTTACAACTGAGGCGGGAGTGCCATTTACGGCCCCTTTATGGATATCTTGCCTTGCTGATCGCTGTTGTGGTTCATACGTATCACCACTGGGCTGAACTGTTAATTGCTTCCCCCCTTTGGCAGCTTGCATAGCATTGCCTGGTACCGTGGAAGCTAGCCACAGAGAGGAGGCTTTCAGGTTAGGTACAGCTTGAGTCCTGTTAGTTATAGTTTGAGTCCCGTGTGTTACGTATAAGGCATACTCAGCAATAGAGACTTTCCTTCAGTCTTTGTGAGGTATC
>NC_046160.1:67290520-67348947 GCF_011064425.1 Rattus rattus
TTCATAGTTTCAAACAGGACGATTAACCAAAATGATGCAAAAGTCTATCCGTCACTCATTTCCATTAGAGACTTATACCCCATCGTGTGCTGCCAGTGACCATATACTAACCTGTTTAATGAGCTAAATAGTTATGCTAGCTAATTTTATGTCAAGCTAAAGTCATTTTCAAAATGGAATAGGGAACCTCAATTGAAAACTTCCCAGACCAGACTGGCCCATGGGCAAGCCTGTGGGGTGTTTTCTTGATTGATGGTTAATGTGGCCTTAAGGGCCCAGTGCCCTGTGGTCCTGGATGCTATAAGAAAGCAGGCTGGTGCTTCTGAGACCCTACTGGGTTGCCTTGCTTAGCCTCTGTGAGAGGATGTTCCTAGTCCCATTGATGCACCACGTTTGGTTGATATCCCTGGGAGGGCTGCCCTTTTCTGAAGGGAAATAGAAGAGTCGTGGATTGTGCAGGAGAGGGGGAAGGTAGCAGGGAGAAGAGGAAGGAGGGGAAATTGTGGTTATATATGAGGAAATACATTTTTAAAATTACATTTAAAAACTGAAGCAGGCTGAGCAAGCCATGAGGAGCGAGGCATTAAGCAGCACTCTTTCTTGGCTTCTGTATCAATTCCTGCCTTGGCTTCCTTGCAAGATGGACTACAGAGCATAGGATTAAGTAGACCCATTCTCTTCAAGCTGCTTCTGGTCGTGATACTTATCATAGCAATAGAAACCTTAAATAAGACGATAGGCTAAGCACCTCTGGGGCAGAAACCCTTTTAAAGGTACCTTGCAGATCAACATGGCAAGCACACTCCTGTATTCATTCTGTTTATAGTGTCCTCTACCTGCAGTATCTACTTCTGACCAAACTCTAAAGAAACACCACATGAGGACTGTGGAGATGAAAATGCTTCCTTTGGTAAACTCTTTATGTCTGGTGTCTTGGAAGTGTATTAGTGTCACTTGATCCCTCTGTAGAGCTGCCCTCTGTTTCTTCCTGCACTGTTTCCCTAAGAAATAAGAGCAGCCCACATCTGGTTGTTGGCTATTCTTAGAACTCGTGGGTTTTTATTCTTTCCTCGATCACCACATGATTAATACTAATTGTTTCACCTTAAACCAGTTTAATTTTAAATGCACGAAACAACTCCTATTTACACTGTGTGACTCAGTACAATATTGTTATCTCACGGTGTCAAAGAACAATCCCCTCGCCTCCGAGTTGCAGCTGAAGTAGCAGCCAGCCAAGGAGCATGCAAAAGACAGCTCCATCCTGAAACACAGTCTCACCTGTCCATTTTACCTTTCATTGTTGAATGGGCCGATTTGTTTAATTGGCTTCCACTGTTTTTTCTGTATTTCTGTTACTGTATTTCATAGAAACAATATGGAGCCGGTATAATCAAATTAACCTGTATAAACCTATAGGTCCATAGTCACTCAGCTGACAAACACTTTGCACAAAATTCTTTGCTAAGTCCTCTTGGAGTTGTCTTCAAACAGAATTTCCCATCATCCTAGAAAAGATGGAATCATGAATGAACACATTCCTTGGTGATGGCTGTTCAGCCCCCAGACCATGTCTCTTGTTCTTTTGACTGCACAGTTTCACTTTGCCCTCAGGTTGCATGAAAGGCTTGGGAGTCAACAGAGTAGAGAGAAGGGAACAGATCAGCAAGACCTTGTCACACCCTTACACACACAATCAGAAACAAACTCATGAACGTTCCATGAACATTTATGTTCATGGCAGACTGGGCTTTCTGTCGACTGTAGGAGCTGAGATGAGCTTATGGGTGTGACTGACTTGGTGTTGTGGATGTTCAATGAGTTCCAAATTATGACTCACTTAAGTTTAGAAATAAAGGTTCATGTTTTCCAGTAGGGATGCTTGGGGACAGCCATTGTCTTCTCTAACCGGGTGAGCAGGACCGAATGCATTGCTCTGTGAAGGGTAAGATGTACCTCGGTGGTAGGACACTTGCCTAGAATGTTCAAAGCCCTGAGTTTGATCCTTAGCACCAGGGAATAAAAACTTTTGCCTGTGCCATTTTATATCTCTCACATATTTAATATTTTAGAACAGTTTTTCATCAGCTTGTTTAATATTAAACTCCTAGAAAGGGAAAGGCTTAGGCAAATCTAATAAAAAGTGACTAAAAGTCACTTTGATAGGGTGCATTTGATAGAACTCCAAGGGAATAAAAAACTCACTAATTAGGTGCCATAATCTGGCTCATAGGGACAGTGTACTTGGCACAGGAGCATGATTTCTGAGCGCTCACAGCGTACCAGGCTCAGAGGGAGTGAAGCCCTTACATCATTCTCCAGATGCGTGTGCCTGCCTTGCAGCTTCCCTAGGCAGAAGATATGGTGAGGATGCCTGTGTCCCAACCTGCTAAAACGGAAACAATAGGGAGGAACGCTTTGGCGAAGTTATAACTTGCAATTGAGGGCATCATTCTACCAAGAACCATTCTTTCTTTGTTTTACGTAATAACATGGAGGTTCATTCAAGGGGGAATCCCACTGTACAAAAACACCCTACTTGCTTTGAGGGGACACCCCGAAATGCCAGGAGCATTTCTTCGTATGACCCTGTTCTCCTCGATGGAGGACACAGCCAACACCTGTGCAAACCTAACCATGTTCCCAGTTACCTGGGTAGAAGCTCAGTTAACCCAGTACTTAGAGCCCCAGCCAGAGGTCTGTTGCAAAGATGCTCCTCCCCTGCCAGCCAATAGAACCAGAGCAGGAAAAAAAAAATGACATTGAAAAACCAGCAGAGGCATGCCACAAAGGGTTGCCTTGGGCTAAAAACCATTCATAATCTGATTTAATATGACCAGGAGGTCAACAGCATGGTGTTCCAGCAGATGTATAAAGGGCACCATTGCCGCCTCAGCAGCAAAGCAAACATATAAACATTGTTATTTTTATCATAGTTCATGGCCAAGGAGTTATTTCATACGCAGGACTAAAAGCTCTCGTATCAGGCACACGCTTTGAAACTGTTTTCTTTCTTTCTTTCTTTCTTTTTTTAAGTCCTCGTATAAAGAAAGTGTCAGGTGGTGGACTTCCGTAATTATGTGATAATAAGCAATAATAAGGGCAGAAGCCACCTAGGCCACTGGTTATGAGGTCAGATGGATCACTGGGGCGTGGAAGGGACCGGGAAGGGGGAAAAATAATGGGAAAGAGCACAGTAGGTCAGAAGAGTGGACTAGAAACACTGCACACTGAGGAAAATGGCAGGCAGAGAAGTGGGGCAGTAACTGAAATATGAGGTGAGGAGTGGAGCAACTGCAGAGGAAGAAGCCAGGGTGGCATGGGCTGGTGTCGTGCGGAGGAAAGGAGCAGCGGGGGACGATGATCTTGAAGTCACCCAGCCAGTGACCTTGAGACTTGTGAGATTTCTCTGGAGTTCGAGTTTAAAATTCAGATCCCCTGGCACCGTGCAGGAAAGCCCGATAGAGCCGGTGGAAGGACTCAGAGGTGTGCCCTCGAGGAAGCCGGTGCTGTTCCAGTTTGTACAGACTGAGATGTGCTCGGATATTACTAGGGGCAATTGCAGGAAAAGCCGGGGGAACCTTACATACTTTAATAGCAGCAACTTCTCATAAGAGAATAGAGGTTGTTTGCAGGTGAGGAATGCGCTGTGTAAAACTAAGCAGCAAGCATGGACAAGGGACGTGGACTTGGGGCTACACAGCCCCTAGGATGTAGGGATGGTGGGGTAAGGGAGCAAGCACTGACTTTAGATTTAGGTCAACCTTTGCCCTTTGTGGATAGAGATGGATATGCCTCACCCAATTGAGACACTTCCCAAAAAAGGAGAAAAGAAAAGAAGAAGAAGGTGGAAAGGAAGGAGGAAAGGGGGGGGAAATGCACTTCAAAGGAAACCTATGAAAATAATTAAGCATGATAATTCTGGATTATCCTTAATTAGCAGAAGGCTCTGGTGAGCCGTGAGCTCTGGAGGGTCATCGTACATTTGTTGCAAGTGATCTGTCACTGTTACACGTGCACATTATTCATCCCTTCACCCCTGATCTTCCCCTCCTCTGAGCACAGCCCTCTGCGTGACCTCCACACTTAGGCTTCTGAATGAAAGAAATCCCCTCTCACTGCTCCCGCTGCCCCTAGTAGATGACATGTCCCTTCCACTGGGATTCGAGATGAAGACAATCTTTCCCTGCCTTCTCTTCATGCTGTGCTGGCTCCTTGGTGTCAGACCTATGTTCATGCCAGGAGCACCAGCCGATCCCTCCTTTGGGCCCGAGAGAGAACCGGGGGCTTTGCGGGTGCTGGAGAGAACCTAGCTTGGAACAATCAGGCTTTCAGTGGCTTCCGAGCCCATTTTATAACCAAAGATCCCAACCACATGTAGAGCAAACAATAGAGCAAGGGAGGCTTGGGAAGAAAGAGTCCAGGGACAAACCAGGAGAAACAGCCATGGAGAAAGATTGCCTCCACCCCCTTTCTTTGCAGGAGGCCAACCTGCCACTCGTTCTCTCTGATTTTTGCTCACTCTCGTACTTCCTCCTCCCAGCACTAAGCCAGAGCCCCACCATGCACCATCTTCCTTCTCTACACCTCTTCTGTGGCTGTGCGCCTGGGTGGGAGCTTGTTGCATTTGCTCCCGATCAGCTGGTTGACAGCGACTTCTCAGGCAGAGTAGCTGTCTGGAAACTCAGGACTCCCAGCTCTAGTGTATTGCCTTTGCTTTCTAAGTTCCTCTGACCCTCATCAGCCACCTCCCACACTTGCAGGCCCAGCTCCAGTGGAGTATCTCATGTACTGGCCCAACCTAATGCAGGCTAGAATCTCACGTCAGATGCACAACCAAAGAAAGTCCATGCACCAAGCAAGGCCATATAGCAAAAACAGAAGCGAAGCGCCGTGAAAGGCCAAGGCAGCACGTTCTCCCTCACAGCCACTGATCCTATAGAAATGCTCGCCAGTAAGAGGGTAGAAGTCATTCTGTGTCATCCTGATGTCCCACACCCAGGACCACACCTTGCATTGGTAGGATGCATGCTACAGACTTTCTGCATTCAAAGTGAAATCATTTTTTCCCTCCCTAAACCCATCTCCCTCAATCACTAACAAGGCAGTCCCAGAAGACCCTCTTCTTAGATTAGGGGAATGAAATGTATTTTTAAGTAGGCACTGTCTCAATTAGTATCACAAAAATATAAATTTCAAGAAATAAATATGACCCATGACGTCAGCTCTGGGTCTGTCACTTACTCTGCAGTGCTGAGGCCCTGTGACTTGGCTGAGACTGTGGGGGTGCTACTGCCCCTCATCAGGTCATCCTATCATGGAAGAAGACCCCGGAGATGGGAGGGCTTAGGGAATGGTAGGTTGCGCTGGGACCTTTCCTTTTATTCCTGGATTAAGTTGCTTCTGGTAGTTCATTGTACTTTATTTTTCTTGTTTTAAAATAACATTGATATTAACTAAGTAGTACCCACTGATCGCATTAGCAACACCAATCATAAAATTTGAAAAGAAGAGAAGTGACGGGCTTTATCATGGCACCCTGACCCATCCTCACCAGCATCGAGACGCCCCACACTTCAGCCCTCCCCATAGCACTGGCTTCTATTTTGAGTGCATAGCAATGATCAACTCGGACCTCAGACACACATCATTAGAAGTCCTAAGCCATGTTTTCCAGCTGTTCTTGCTATTTTTATTGGTATCTAACTTGCAAAAGAAACTTACAAATAAATAAGAATGCCTCCCTTAGTAAATACAGTCACTTTGAGTATCTGTAAGTCTTCTTATTGCTGTGACTGGTCTCTCTGCTCAACAGGGGCGAGCTGACTGATCAAGCGAGGGCTTGCTGCTCTGATCTCATCTGTTGTAACCCAAGGAAACAGCACCTTTCACCCCTGAAACCAGCGTTTTCCATACCCCTCTTCCTGGTCTTTCCTCACTAATTTTATGATTCTAATGAGGCAGTGGTGCACTAGTTAGCACAGGTGACCTTCTAATTGAAAGACTGTAAATTCAATCTCCATTGCTGGGCACCGACAGGAATTTAAATAAATAGGGCCCCTAAAGCCCTGGTGATGGGCTGGCCTGACGACCTGGGGCTAGCACAGCCAGTCATACGTCACAAGGGACCACCGGCAACTTCTGTATGTTAACTAGAAGAGTCATTAGAAGCAGGCTGCGAAGTGAGGGACTTCCCCCTGGCTTTTATTCAGATGCCATCCCTGACTTTTCCATAACACGTTGCTCTTTTTCTTAAAATGCTTCCTAAAGCTGGAATCCGAACCCAGGGGGGGCTTACACAGACAAGAAAAGCCTTATCTACTAAGCCACCTTTTGTCCACTGCCATTTATAGACTTAGATGCAATAAGCTGTCCGGGGCAGTGTTGACATCAGCTATGGCTTGCTAGATGCACCCCAGTTTCACCCTCATGACCTTGGATAGCAATCCAATTCAGGTTTCCAGAATGAACTGCCCCGGGGATCAAAATGGGTGTGGAAAGATATTTAGTGGTCAGTCTGAGGATGAAACCGATGGACTCACAATGCTAATAATATTTGCACCAAATAATTAAGTCTCTGCCTTTGACATAGTTTTGACCTTCAATTTTGCCTTGTGCTTGTATGTCTCTCTTATTGTAATCCACCTTGAATCTCTTTTGGAGAGTAGATGCAATAATTTGTGAACATGCTTGCTGCTTTAAAATATTTTTCTGGACTTAGACAGCAGCTACCTAAAGGGGACCCTATACCATCGGGAGTGCCTTAAAACCAGCCATTCATTTGCTGGCATGGTGTGTCTCTATCCTAGATATGTCACAGACACAATGGAAAATGTCCCGTTGCCTTTAAAGGTTTGCATTCTGTATATCTGGTTGTTAGACAAATAGAGCAAGCTTTGCCGACTTCATTCTCATTCTTAGCAGCATGTTTTTATCATAAGGCAGATAGTCATTAATTTACAGAATCAACGCTGGGAACAGCTTTTGTGATCTCATATTAAATTTTCCCCTGAATCCGCCCCTTGGCAAAAATTACTCACATCGTTAAAAAATATTTAATTAGGCTGTAGTTTATACCCAGCTCACTGGGGAAATGTTGGAATTAATATGATTTGCATGAATTCTGTTTCTCTTTTTCTGTCACAGATTAGTTTTGAATTCAGTTCAGAGGGTCGTTGACACTGGCAAGGACTCACAATCGTGAAGGTCAAACAGGTAGCAAATACTTCCCCTGGGTAGGTTTCCTGAAAAGACAGCTCAAAATTGCTTATAATTATGGGTTACCTGAAAGGCCATTTGCTGTTTTTATTTTTCTAGGGTTCCTTGAAATAGTGCATGGCTGGAAGTTTTGAGTAAGCCATTTTGTTCCCAACTACCACCGGTCAGCTAACATAGAAAGTCATGCACTGAGGTGTACAGCGCCCTGTGCTTCCCAGCCCTACACTGATTTCCCTCGGTCCACAAAGGAAAGAAGGCTTTTTGCCTCGTGTCAGGATGCTGGTTGCAGAGATGGCCAGCAGTCAGTACATTTTCTTCCTAGTAACGCATCTAGGTTAATTATTTCTCATGAGATAATATACCGTGTTTAGCTCTGTACCTCCTTGTTTATTCTTCCATGAGTTAGGGAAACCTTAGGGAATCCACAGTCCTTGGTCATTTATTTCACAAGAAATTTAATGGAATATTTAATTAATAATCTAATCAATCAATTAATCTCAGTTACATAAGTGTTGAAATCTAATTCTTTTTCACAGCTATATCAATAAAAGAAGCAAAATGGCTCCCACTTATCAGGATAATAGAAAACCATTACAGGCACAAAGAAAAATTGAAATTGTATTAATTCTGCTACAGCGCCCCAGCTTTGCCAGTGTTAACAAAGTCTTTGCATTTTAGACAAATTTTACTTTACCCACTGGGACTGGGAGATAGGCCTTTTATGTCATAACCTTTTTCTAATAAGAAAATAATAATGGTCTGTTAGAAGTTACTGTTTCCAAAGATTAAGACTTCGGCCTTTTAAGTAAACATATTCTAAGTAATAAACAGGCACTTTCGAGCTCCTCTGACTTTGTTGCTCAGTTAAATTTTGAGACATATAAACTATCTGCCTTCAGAGTGTGCTCAGCCAATACCGTGCCGCCGACTAGCTAACTGTTGATGAAACAATGTTCAGATCCAGGTGATTAAAACAGGGAAATGAGTGTCAGTTTGACCCTCACTTGGCAAAATTGTGTGTCCATTCCCTCTTGGAAAATGGATGCCTTGTGTGGCCACTGCAATCGGAGCCTTGTTTAATGACAAGGGTAGTGAAGATCATCACAAGTTTGAAATTATTCCTAAGTAGAAGCATCAGAGGCAGGGAGGAAGACTGCAGCTTTCTGACTACATATGTTTTTCTGGACATGGTTGGACTTACAATGTGGTCCCCGTTTAAGCCTCCAGTGCCCTATAACACAAATAGAATTATCCCCATTTCACAGGTGAGGAAAAAGGTCAACAATGCAGCTTGGATAACTTCTTTTTACAAAGGTATTTAGAATGAGCACCTCTCATATCCCAAAACAAGGCCAGTGAGCCTAGCACCCAGTTCTTTCAGCTATGTAGCCTGGAGTTCCCAATTAGGAACCATTTTCGAAAAGCATAAAGCCACAAGGACTTTCTTTTTTACTTCTTCATATCCTCCAAAGTATCAAGTCTTATTATTTTATCTCATACATTTGGATAAAAATATGACATTTACATCTAGTTCTCTGTCACATCTTCAGATAAACTGGGGACTGCTCAGGCTGAAACACATTGTCTTAAAACAACACCTCGTTTCCCTCAGCTCTCATTGGTTCACTTTGCCTTTATTTTAAACAGCGAATCAACTTAAATCCTTTTGCTTTCCTCAAATGTAAACATGCCTATGCCTTTGTGAAATCTACCCAATAGGAGATAACGATTAGATAGATAGGTAGATAGATAGATAGATAGATATAGATAGATGATAGATAGGTAGATGATAGATAGATAGATAGATAGATAGATAGATAGATAGATAGATAGATAGATAGATAGATTTCACAAAGGCATCTGCATGCTTGTGGTGAGTTCAAGATCAACCTAAACTGTATGGTGAGACCTTGTCTCAAACAGCAAAGACGGAAGAAAGAACGAAAGAAAGAAAGAACAAAAGAAAGATAGATAGAAAGAAAGAAAAGAAAGGTAAGTGATAGATACATACATACATACATACATACATACATACATACATACATACATATTTGTATCATCCAAACTAGGAGAAGGCAATCTGTGTAAACACTTAATAGCATTTCCAATATATTTTTATAAAAACAAAAATAAGTGACGGAAAAAGAATGAGGGGAGGGAGAGGAAAGTAGGAGGAAGTAGGAAGAGAGAGAGGAGGCCTTTACAAAGCACTAAGGACATTAACAAAGCCTCAGGAAAAAAAATGCTGATGACTCAGAACTAAGACACTTCTCTGCCTTATTAGTTGCAAATGCCTTTCCCCATAGTGGCCATTTTGAAGAGCACAAAGCCTCTAGGACTTCCTGTTTAACTCTCATCTCTGCCTGGTAGTGAACCCCACTGTTCCATCCCATACTCTTGAGTAAACGCCACAGCATTTTTTATCTAATTCACTGTCAGCTTGAAAAGAAACCACACATTCTCTTCCTTAACTCCAGGTAACAGTAAATCATAGGTACTGCTATACAGGCGAAGTGCATTCTGGGACTACCAGTTTGGTTTCCTGGCTATCCTGCCCAGCTGCTTTCCAGGCATTCTCCTTGTCTATATCCATGCTGTTGTGCCAAGGAAGCAGAAAATAAGCTTGGTACCAAATCCCCTGTTTCGTCAGGCTGTTTACAAGCAGATTCACTTGAAGAGAGTTAAATGCATTTTGGTTAAAATGTATTCAAAATTAAAGATGGGGAATTTTAGGGGATTTTTAAGTATCAAAGTGTTGTACTATGTGATCTGTGTGGATCTGTGTTACCAATTCTGGGCACAATTTGAGGCAAGACAAGGCATGTAAACAATGACTGTTCTGTGGGTACCTACCATTCAGTAGCTGCTTTCTGTGCTCCTGGAGTTATCATCTATCTCTTCTGAGTCCCTCAACATCCTGAAGAGCTGGTGATAAGAACCCATTTTACGGTGGGAACAATGGAGGCATATAAAGGTTATATGACTTCTTCAAGGTCACACAGAAATTTTAAGCTAGGATGCAAACCCTGGCCTTTCCTCTTCCAAAACCCAAATGTAGCTCAGTGACAGCCCAAGCAGCTCCTCAAACAGAGGTCAGTGCCCTTCCTGAGAGGCAGACTGGGTACTTAATTTTTCTATTGAAATTGTATATATTTAAGGTATGCAGCTGCCATTTTGATATGCATATTCATATTGAGCTGACTACTTCAGTCAATTTAATTAACATACCCAACTTCACAGTTCATATGTTGTGAGGACACTTTGGATCAACTCTTAGAAGACTTCACGTAATGTTCTGTTATCAACGCTAGCCCATGATATACATTTGATTTCCAAAATGTGTTCGTTCTGTAGAAATGGAGCTTGTGTCCTTTCCAACAGCCATTGCATTTCCTCTCTCCTTTTCAAAGGAGATGAAATCTGTATCTGAAAGGGATAACGGCCTCCCATGCTCACCGTAGTACCAATCATCAGAGTTATGATAGGGAGTCAACCCTAAGTGCTTGCCATAGATGAATGGGACAATATTTGGTTTGCCATCTGCAACAGCATGAATATACCTGAAGGAGACACAGATAAGAAAGATACTGAATGATCATGCTTATATGTGAAATGTGAGTGTAAGTATGTATGTATGTATGCATGCACGTATGTTGTAGAAACTGACTATTCTTTAACCCTGACTGTGTGTATGTATTTATGTATGTATATATGTCATGTAAATATATGTATGTATGTTGTGTATATAGGTATGTATATATGTATGTATGTATGTATGAAGTAGAAACCAACTCTTCTCTAACTCTGTATATATGTGTATATATGTATATGTTTGTGTGTACACACACACACACACACACACACACATTGTAGAAATAGACTTTTCTCAAACCCTGACTGACCCTGGTGTGAGGTTATGGCTAGATCTCAGGTCCTGAGTCTAAAAGGCAATGCACAGAACGGAAGGTGCCAGGGAATAGAGGAGTAACATACAAGGAAGCCTTTTAAGATCATCAATTTAATCAAACCAACAAATGTGCATCGTGTCTTGATATAAGTATGAGGGAAAGGAAACCATCACCCATGACATCAAGAAGCTAGAAAAGGGCTGACTGTGAATTCGTAGTCAGCCGAGTTAGTACTGTCAAGTTGCTTATGCTCCCAGGACAAGCCATTTCTATCTCTTCCCCATTCATGACCTCTTGGAGACTGAAAGAAGACGAAGCTGGCTAAAGAAGTGTTCCTAGAGCACGCACTTAAAGAGACGGCAAGAGAAAGAGAAAGTCAACATCCGTTTCCTCTGTAGGCGCATCCCTGCCTTGCTACGGCTAGTTTCCTACACTCCGCGCTGTTCTCACTCTATCAGCAAGCAACGTCCCCATGGGCTGATTTTTTTTCACATAACATTGTCCAAGTTGACAAACACTAACTATGTGCATTATGGAAAGAAATGATATCAGTGTTGACTTGCAGTGGGGGTAGGGCGTGTGCATTACTGCACAACTTCCCATTCAATGTAACGGCTCGACTGACTGCAGGAGGTGAGCGAAACACTGACTTTTTCAAACAGACATTGCCTCTTCCTCCAAGTACACACTGTTCACTCCTCAAGGCTCCTGCAAATCTTGAGTATTGATTCTCGGGAATGCCAGCCATGCTTCTTCCCCGTGTCTCAGCCTGAAGAGGCAGCTAGCCTTGCGTGAGCGCTTTCCCCTTTGCAGAGTCCACTCTGAAGTACACAAGTTGTCAGTTAAGAGGCTTAGGTGTGTAGTTAGAACACTTTGTGGCTGTGTTCTTACTAATTCTCCCTCATAGGAATCAGGGATCTATCTATTCAAGGCAACAAGCTAAAGACTGGAAATGCTAAAATGGTACAGTAAATCTTCCAGCTTCACTTTAACAATCAATGGTGAGAACAAGGAGAGGGGAAGTAAGAAAACCAGGCCTTTGTTTGCCAAGGCAAAGCTAAGCCAGTGCTTCACCTTGTAGCTACCTCAATTGTGGCTGCCTAGTCTAGGCCTGTCCTACTTTCCCTTTTGAACATCAGTTCCACTACCTACCAGATTCTGTAGCCCACAAGTCAGGATTGTTGTCCTTGGACTACTTGGAATGCTATAAAATACTCTTTTTCAGACTAAACATTTGAATGTCCCAAACCAAGTAAAACACCAATATAGAACAGCTGTAACTGGAAAGTCATAAGGATGGACTCAGAGGTATCCCAGGATCTCTGACCATGAGTCCATTCCAAAGTCTCAGGGAATCTGTGGATTACTTCCAAATACCTTCAATATCTAGAATGTCAGGGAAGGAAATCATGTATTTCAATGTAGAATCAAGGGGTCCATGATCCCTTTGGATCTCGGAAAATTGTCTTTCAATATGAAACCCTTGTGCACCAACCTCCATTTACCATAGTTTATCAATTTGCATCTTGATCAAGCTGATCTATTGTTGCTGAATACATATGGCTATGCTATATTTCTCCTTCCAATTCTGGTCCTAAAAGACCTAGCATGGGCTTCTGCTAATGTAATGAATGGCAAGCTCCAAGGATCAGCTACCATGCATTACTCTGGGAACTTGGCAAACCCTTCTGAGCCAGCTGTCTCTCAGAACATGTTTAACATCATTTATCCATTTGCAAGACTGCTCATTTGGTCAATATCTATGTAGGACACTGACCTACATTTACAGCAATGAATTAGACACACACAGCTTCTTCCCTCTGGAAACTTTCATGAATACACATGTCCTTAATGAAGATGCCATATTTGCCTTGTTTGAGACACTGTCTTTATTTAATATTGACAGCAGGAAAGAAGGTATACAATTATTACCTTTATAATTGAAGAAATGTATCTAACTTGCCCAAGAAGAGAAGAGGTAATGATTTTGATCCAAGGCCATTTCCATAGAGAGATGTTAGAAAGCCTCCCACAGCAGAGCTCACTCTATGTATAATTAGCCCTGAAACTAAGTCTGATTACCCCAACTACCAAACTAGGTATACTAGTCTAAGCGATGTGCCTTGTCTGGGTAGCTACTCTAAAATGTACCTTTTCATGTATTCAGTAGCAGAAGAGCGAATTCACCAGTCTCGATCTAAACCCCTTACATAGTGTGGACACTTTGGTAGTAAATGCAGCTAACAGCTTACCAGAAGTTAGTTTTCAACAACCTCCATTTCATCTAGTCAAACAAACAAACAAATAAACAACAAACAAAAATAGTACCCCTGCGATGATAATCCCTCATTAAATTGAAATTGAGATTTTGTGGGTTTGTTTCTATTTTTGCTTATGTAGGGGCTGTTGAGACAAAAGAGTGGATGCCTAGAAGATCAAAAGACTGCTCACCAATAGAAAATTAAATAAGTAAATAAACTAACTCACTCACTCACTCACTCACTCCAAGGTATGAAGGCCCCAGCGTGGACTTCATTAATGTATAAACTTTAGACATTTGACATAAGAAAAAAAAAAAACAATCCACATTCTCCCAGGGCTGAAACTTGAATGGGAATTGGTTTTCTGCTGGGAAGAAATGAGTCAGATAAGTAAAACATGCAAGCAGTAGGTGGTAGGCCTTTTAAATAGTCTTAGTATGTCACCCAAAAAGGGCACTGGGATGCTACAGAACATGTGCTACCTGTACTCCTAAAGCAAAAAAAAAAAAAAAAAAAAAAGGACTGAATGACTGAATGCCTGGTGTTAAAAAGAACAACCAACAGAAGTAATTAACTAGTTCACATGTTAGTTCGCCTGCTCCTCAATGATGAATGGGTGAGCTAAGAAGTCATGCTGTTCTTTGCTGAGGTCCTCAATCCTCCTTTCAAATAGGTTTCTGGCAGCTGAGCGTACCAGCTCCAAGCTACCTCCATCAGTTCATGCTCCAGCTTCTAAACACTGTATCCATTATCGCCCAGGTCTCCGTGTTCATTTACAGATAAAGAGCAAGCTGTGTTGGTGTCTCTATAAACAGTGCCCGTGAACCCTTGATTCACCCTTGTCCTGGTTTTGTCTTCTGTTTTTGTTTTCCTCTCGGTATGGACAGCATGAACTTTTCCATTTGCAAAAAAAAAAAAAAAAAAAAAAGCACTTAATCAACAGTCAACGTTTTGAGTCAGATTAAAACCACAAATACTTTGAGAGCTGTATGTTTGTTCTGTCCTGCTAGATGTACTCATTTTATCCCTTGAAGGACAGCACAAAGCCATGTGTGCACCGACTCCCTTGCAGTAGGTGAGTGTGCTGATGGTCAAGAGTGATAACTGTTTATCTTAAAAGATTCTTAGTTCTTCCCCAGAATTCACCCCCTTCTCTTTTGACACATTAAAAAACAGTCATCTGTGAGGCTGTTTTGTTTGTCAGTATGTTCAGAGCAGCACATTTACATTTACATACTCTTGAAGGCGATCAATATAAGCCAGCCCAGGTCTTCCAAGAGCCCTTAATTATACGGCTAAGAATGTATTCACATGTAATACTTGTGTTCCTGAAATGTCTCCCCCCACCCCGCCCTCTCTAACTGCCATGTTAGACTCGGAAAGCAAAGAGTGAAATCAAGAGTGTAATAGGCAAGTGCACAATGAGTTGTTAAATGTGATGGCAAAATAAAAAAAAAAATTTAAAAAGCAAAAGCTCAGTCAGTATGATCAGTAAAGGAAGGGAAGAAAAAAAAAGGCAGCGAGGCAAACTGTCTATCATGTGATGAAATTTGACAGTAGGGATTATGGCTTTGATGGACCAGAACAGCTAATAGAAGAAGCTGACATTTTTGAAACCCTGCTAATTAAGGGTTCCTTCCTTAATATTAAAATAAAGTCTTTGTCTGGGTTTTATGGTTGGAGAATCAGGTGTTTTCATTAATATATGCCAGTCAGTCTTAATAAGCTTGGAGGGCAGAGAAAGTTATTATTGAGTGACCTTCTACAAAATAAGCATGTTGCTAAGGGCTCTAACCCTGCCCCGTTCAGACTGATGAATCTCATTTCCAATGCAAAAGCTTCACAAGAAATCCAAGTACTCTCTGTGCAATCACAGAAAATAATCCTTGTGTCTCTTGTAATGTCCAGAATTGCCACTTACTGCACTACTACTGTACAATGAATATTACAATACATATTATTTTTCTACCACAATTGTCTACATTTCTGAATTGCCCGGAATAGAAAAAAAAACTTATTGTGAAGACACTTGTATTGAAAAGTCAGCTCATTTTAATACTTTTCAAATAGTCATCTACTCTGTTCATGAATTATAATGCCTAGAATACATCTGACAATACTGGCTTTGAAAAGGAGATATGTCTATATTATTACATATTCATTTTCAAATAGATTTCAAACAGATTTTAAACCATTCATTGAAATTCATTGAAATGATAAATTCACAGTTGGATTTTGATTGACTCTTAATCCAATTTTACTTTTGATAAGTTTTTACCCTTCCCTTTATACCCACCCCCAACCCTTCTCAGCCAATGGAGTTCTTTTCTCCTCTGTTGGATTTTAAAGCAGAGCTGAGAGGGTATCGTAGAACTTAAAGGTTTTGATGACTGTATATAAAACTCGTCAAAAAGAATTCATAAGTTGAGTTGAAATCTGTAAAGCAACATAGTATTGAGTGATTAATCTTGCTAATTCCTAGCATGTCTGTGTGTGGCTAATGGAGCCAAGATTCATGGTCACTGGCTGTTGCTTCACAATCTGGAACAAACCCTGAAAGAACTTTTCAGTTACTGGGCTGCGTGTCCACCACTAGATCACAGAAACCTGAGGGTGTCAGTTGAGACTCTTCTGTAAGTTTTGTGCTTGTCCCCGCAGCAAAGGCTGAGTTGCACACTGTAGGTAGACTCAAGGCCAGGCAAAATGACACCACACCCACCAAATTCTCTCTGGGAATGAAGGAAACTAAATTAAAATATGCCCTGGATTTTAAGCTTGCCCATGAGCAGAAGCCCGTCTATTATATACGGACTGTATCTAAGCATGTCAGATATGGGAACAGATATGGCACACAGGCCTTGAGCTAGTGTTTCAATCTCATTCTACAATAGGGCAGTTGTCATTGAGGTGCAGATTTGAGAAGAAAAATGTAATATTCCTGTAAAGGATTGCACAACACCGTTCTGTATTTTAAAAGAGGGAAACAGTAGTGAACTATATCATACATCCTTCTCCTTGGAGCCAAGATCAAACACCTCCTAAGGCTTTCCCAGCATCCTCTGCTTCTCCCAATAGTGGAGTATACCACCCTCCCCCCTGTAAGCACCTCATAGCCAGCTACTGCTCTTGACTGCTCTCAGCTCTATTGTCTCAGACAACTCTGCTTTCTGTGTAGCACAGGAACAGGAGGTTGCTGTCCTAGATGCTTTCGGTTCTCAGCCACCTTAGGATACATCCATAGAACTGTGGATCGTAGACAAACTGTATCCATATCACCCAGGAGTTTCTTAAAATGAAAAATGTTAGACTCTACCCCAGATCCATAGAGCTAGAATATCTAGGGGCCCATGACCCCACCTTTGGGAAATCCTAGAGGGATCTGGAGAGATTTAAGTAGTAATGACTTCAAATGCTCATATCACACATTAATCACATACTACACTAACCAATGCTTTTATCCTATCCCTTTACTCTGCGTGTGCTTGTCTCACCTTGTCACAGTGCACCATTAACTCCTTGGGGGTCAGGTACTTAATTTTCATGCCTTTTTCTCCATATAGAAGTGATCAATAAAAGTTGACTGTCTGATTAAATCTATAAGTTCAGTTCTTTCATTTGAACAGCATCCCTCTGCTTCTGTTCTTTTATTCTCTTACATCTCCTCCGTCTTCCCTATCATTTTGGTGGTAGTCCGGTACTTCATATTTTAGTCCAGGGATCCATGTTCCAGAATAGTACTGTCCAACAGAAGCATTGCAAAACCTACATGTAATTTAAAATGTCCAAGTAGCCACTTTTTGTACAGCAAATTAGTTTTAATTATGTGACATTCAGTATCTCTACCCCTTTGCTTTTCTTTTGTTTTTTGTGGTTTGTTTTTGTTGTTGTTGTTGTTGTTTTGTTTTGTTTTGTTTTGTTTTTGTTTTTGTTTTTTGCCTTGTTCTAAATCTTTAAGACCTGGTGCCAATTTTATACTTACCAGTTCATTATATATAGTTCAGAAGCAGCCCTCTTCTGAGTGTACTGATATCATACCAGTCGGGTGGCTCTTATAAAAAATTCAAGAATAAATGGCATAAGTGGCTATGTGATTAAAAGCCCTAGATAAGATGCCAGACTAATCGCGTGTAACTGGCATGTTCTTCTAGTAAGGCAGCACACTGAGTTCTCAAAAAGACCTGGTGTCCCTCACATAGGCCGCACTGCCCTCCCAGATGCCTTTAGAATACACACTGCTCTCGGCAAATGAAATAGCTCACTTTTTTCTGGCCAATGTTCTTCACTTCCATTTATGCCCCACACTGTAAGAAGACTAACTCCCAGCCTGTTCTCAAACATGTGTGGCTTTGGCTTATTCCTTTACCACAGCACCTAGAGAAGCTCTAAGTACTGTCTCACTTCAGAGAAAAGAGCCGCGATAGGTCACAAAGAGTCCCAACTGCCAAAATACAGTCACAGAAATGATGTGCCTGGACTGTGGCACCCATGAGTCTTCCAGGAGCTTCCCAAGATTTGCCTACATACACCAACAGAGAAGGCTCCAGACGGGTCAGTAACTGTGCACAAACCTGGGGACTTTATTCCTCCTTCTTCCTGTCTGTGGATCAACACTCAAGCTTCTTGATGTGACCTAACTGTCCACTTTCTTCAGCGACTAAAATACTTAATATCTGCCTTGCATTTTCTTGAAAAAGAAGTTTTGGAAACTTGAGAAAGGAATGGGAAGGAAACACGAGGACATTTTAAACATAGAGCCTGTGACTTGTTGGTCCAGTCTGGGAACCAAGGCATCTGGCAAGCAGGAGCCTTCCTATGGGTTGTTTTCTCTATGTGTAAGAATAAATTATTCTGCTCGGCTTTTCTGGTAAGAATCCTGTTATTGATTCTGTTTTGTTGTCCTCATTTTATTCCCCTTCTCCCCCTTTTTCTTCAGTGTCCCTTAAACATTCTGCCCAAGCTCTTATCGAGGAATGCCAATGGAGATCCTTCACAGAGTGTCTCTTTAAAAGCTGAAAAAATGATTAATTAGATTGTTTGTGTGTGTGTGTGTTTTATTATTTATTATAGTTTATGTGATGATTATCTGTGTGCATTAACCATAGCCAAGGTTTCAGTCATATAAGCCACACTGTTTTACTGTGACTAGAATAAAATAAAAACCACTCTGTCTGAAATCTTAAAATACATAGGAAACCCAAGGCCAGAACTCTTATAGTCTCCCTAATCCAATTACGCTCTCTGAACCGAAAGAGCTGTTAAATTTCAATCTTACTAATATGTTTTGCTGTTGTTGTCGTTGTTGTAGTTGTTGTTGTTTTCAGCTTTTGTTTTGTTTGTTTTGTGTTTTGCTTTTTCATTGATGTTGTTCTCATGGCCAAAAAGGAAGAGGGCAAAAAAATTAACTATGAGAATAAAAACCAAATAGTTAAACAAAACTCAAGGTGCACAGATAGCCATGTCTGGCTTTGCAAAGTGAATCCTAATTTTAAATGTCGAACAGTGAAGCATGTAAAATTTGAGGATAATGGATTACCTATGCCAATATCAAGTATTCTATGTTGATTGGTCTCCTTACTACCAAGGTAATAGAGACGCTTTCAAAGTGACAGCTTACTCTCCATCTGATCCTCAGAAAAGAGGGATTGACTTAGCTACCTTGTGGCTAATGCTCCTTTCTTGGCAACATTCCCATTTTCTCTGTGAGGTAACCTCCCTGGTACCCTTTCCCCTCCCAGTACTGTGATAAATACTGAAAAGTTGGCCTTCCCTGCCCTGCAGACGCGTTAAAACTTCAAAGCTCTGGAAATCTTGTAAAACAGGCTTTAAACACTCCTGATTTGGTCACATTCACAAATCTCTGGGCTCATTCCTCTGATGGAGGGTCCACTCGGTGTTAAGGTACTCAACTCTCTTCTTTTCACTGGTGCCTCTTACTGAAAGGGAAAGACTAGGACATTCCCAACCATCCTAAAACCACTGCTTCAGGAACCCACTGTGACGTCAGTGCTGTGACCACGAGGACTTGTAATGGTGCACATCACTTACTGGGAGAAAATGGAACGATCTCAAAAAGTCTGCTGTTTATTTTTTTTCCCAGAGACCACTTCTGTAAAGATTTAAGCATTCTCAGTTGGAATCTTGTTTGTGCAGAATATCTCATGAGCTGTTATAAATACTTAGCAATCCTCATTAATTACGGACTGATCAGTTTACCCATCAGGAATGAGAGTCACAGAGAAAGAGATACCACTGTCCAGAGCCACCGTGCCAGTCTCTGCCAGTCTCTGCCAGTCTGTGCCAGTCGTCTTATGGGACCTTGTTCACTTTGAAGACAAGGGGCATCCTGGCATTCCCCCGCCCTTCTTAGGGTCCACAGTGGGTTGTACAGTAAGGTTCTGCATTCTGCTATTACAGTGTCTAGTCAGGTAGTCCAGGGGTTATAGGAAAGTGAATAAAAACAAAAATAAAATGTAGTTGGCCTCACCAGTTCCCACAGGAATGGAAATGTTTATTTCTGAAGATAAAATAAACACACGATGTGGCATCTTTCAGTGCACACTCTTCTGAGCGAAAACTCCGGTAACATCTCTCTAAACAGAGTGGGTTCATTTTCTTATTTGATGACACTGAAAGGTTTTCATTCCACCTCACTGTTCCGATACAGAACCTTCCTTTCTTCTTGTTCTACTAATTTATACACGCATTTCTGTAACGGACCTAAGGCTTTTATGCATTTTTTTCCTTCAGATAAGTCAGCAAATACATAGAATGAGACAGAGCAGTAAAGAACATCAACTTTCTGTCAAAACAGTTCATAAATATTCAGCAGAGTTCTGCAGTATGTAGGAAGTTATGAAGATGGCATTAAGATACCAGTAAATCCAAAGGAAACCTATGCTAATCAAGCTATCATATCTTATTATATTTTATTCCCTTATCACTTTATTATCCTTCAATAACACAAATGTGGCCCCCTCCCCCTAAAAATACTGCAAACAAATCCTCACCTGCTAGGGTGAGATAGAATTTCTACCTTATCCTGGGTCAGGGTTTTCTAACCAGGATGTCAAGGTCTCTTGGTGGATCTGATAGCCTAACCCAGGAGACAGCCCCCAAGCCACCTTTCTCTCTGAGGAGTGACTTTCAGATATTGTTAGCAACCCCTGTGGAGTGGGTCAGGCTAGAGAAGGACCCAATTTAAGTACCACCAGTCATCACTACTGCAAGGCCCTCAAGAAAACTTGTATCTTCCCAAAGAGCTGTGGCATTCTACCGTAAACGGTAGATCTTGAAAAATGTTTCTTTCTTTTTTTATATGATAAAAGTCAACCACCCTGTATTATTTCTAAGATGAAAGTCTTTTAAATGCCTGAAACATGGGTGTAAAGCAATATCCTCTAATGGGCTCACCATGCAGGTGCTATATGACCGCTGCTGGTCCCTTGCATGCACCAGATTTTCTCAGTCAAAGGGGCCTTGGACTCACAAGGAGCCCTGTCAGGACACTGCTCTAGTTAAAAAACATACTGCTCACTCCAGGGGAGCAAGCCATGTCTATTGACATGCTTGCTTGATGTTTGAAAAGACAAATTAGTCCTTCATCTTAGCTATCAGCAGGGCACACGACCCCACATGGAAAAGTCAACTCAAAGTGCTGTATAATATATTTACAGTTTCCCACGAAACTTTAGTTACAAAGTCAACTCTGTCCAGTGTGAAAATGACACGCAAGCTAATAATAGATCTCGGAAATACATCTGAGGGGAAGCTATATAGTTTAGTTTGTCTTTGGGCTGTGGCTTATCCTGGAGCATTGAGTAGGTAATACCTAGGCAGAAAGAGTCTGGACAAAATGACATCACCAGATTTAGTTATGTATTGCCCATCCTCTATCTGCCGCTGCCAGGCCAGTACTCTTTCCATTGGTTGTTGTTGCTGTTGTTTTTTGTTGTTGCTCTTGTGGTTGTTTGTTGTTGTGGTTGTTTGTTGTTGTTGCTACTGCTGCTGTTGTTTGTTGTTGTTGCTGCTACTGTTGTTGCTCTTGTGGTTGTTTGTTGTTTGTTGTTGCTGCTGTTGTTGTTTGTTGTTGTTGTTGCTGCTGGTGCTGTTGCTACTGTTGTGGCTCTTGTGGTTGTTTATTGTTGTGGTTGTTTGTTGTTTGTTGTTGCTGCTGCTGTTGTTTTGTTGTTGTTGTTGTTGTTTGTTGTTTGTGGTTGTTGTTTGTTTATTGTTGTTGCTGTGGTTGTTTAATATGTTGTTGCTATTGCTGGTTGTTTAATGTGGTTATTTGTTGTTGTTGTTGCTGCTGTTGTTGTTTGTTGTTGTTGTTGCTGCTGCTGTTGTTGTTGTTATTGCTGCTGTTGTTTATTGTTGTGGTTGTTTGTTGTTTGTTGTTGTTGCTGCTGTTGTTGTTGTTTGTTGTTGTTGTTGTTGCTGCTGCTGCTGCTGCTGTTGTTGTTGAATACTCTAGGCAGTACAAGGGACCTGTTTCCTTTTTGCCATTATTCAACCCAGGCATGGTGACATGAGCATATAATATGAATAGGCAGAAGCAGGCAGATTGTGAGTCCAGCACCAATCTGAATTAGAAAGCTTCTGTCTCAAAAGAACAACAAAAACAAAACAACCAGAGCAACAAAATCAAGGCACTCAGTCAGGGTAAAGTTAGTCCTTGTGGTCAAAGGTGGAAGCAGCCATGCGTATTTCTCCTTCTGAAGCTCAGAAAACCATTGAAAGGTCTGTTTCCTGAGTTGGACAAATGGAACTACCAAATATGGTGATTGAACTTACTGTGAGATGAAGAGGTCCTTAAATTTGCCCTAAATGTCATCTGAGCCAATGAGAGGACCCCACTAGGGTGAAAAGCTACCATTTTCCATTGTGAAGATCCTCATGAAGGACTGAGGATACAACCAACAATCATACTGGGTGGATTACTAAGATTCTACTCTTTGTGATCTGAAAGTGTTTTGATCTTTTTTGTAAAGTATGTTTTAATTCAGATAATGAGGACATGGACTGTGAAGTTTGGAAATTAACCATCTAACTGTTTTGCCTTAAACTGGAAACAAAAAAAAAAATGGGTAGAAGAGGATGACCACTGGACTCTTAAAAGAATTTCTCAAAGCCTGCCTTTCTCAGCACTTGTTTAATTTCATCCCCAGTCACATTCAGCTGGGTCTACAAAAAGAAGGTCTAGCTGTTAATGTACCTAGCAAGGGTTTACTGGAGATGAACACATTATGGTGCTATATTGTAATACAGTTTACAGACTAATACACTACAGCCATAATGCTGGTAATAACACTTAGGAGAAAAAGAAAACAATTTAAGCATGATCTAGTTCATCATAGATCAAATGATCTTGTTTTAGATCTAACTCTCTGTACATTTTATGCAGCAAACATCTGTGGTAGATGAACAAGATAAAACAAGTACAGAGAATGAATGCTTTAGAAGAATTAGCAACTAGGGGGTTGACAGTATCCCACTGGCAATGGATTGGGGTTTTACTTTTTCTACTCAAAACTAACATGAAGTGATGTCTACTTATCGGGCAACAAACAAAAGTCTTGATCTCTGTAGTCTTTTGAGCATCAAATTTGGTGCTATCTGCCAGATCAATCTTCATAAGAAAAAAATTAAAGTTTAGGTTCAGAAAGTTGTAAACTGTGAGTTTACCAAGTGGACTTAGTCTCCTTCTAGCCCTAAGGATCTGGATAAAGTTGAAACAGCATTTCAACTTCTGAGAACTATGATTTTGCCAGTTAAAGTTGGAGGCCATAATAGGTAGTTTTTAAGTCTTTTTCCAGTTCTAAACAGTAGTGCCCTGAAGGCAGACCTGAGATGACTGGAACTGTCAGGTAAGTATAAGGTATGATGACTAGGACAGGAAACAACACTCTAGAAGACTAGAGGTAAATGTCACGCTGGCTGCTGACTACCTCCATGTCTGTTTTGAGGTCGACAGCCTCCTTCTGCATTTTCCTTAGGTCCAAGAGTTCAACAACAACGCATCCTGAGACCCAAGAGTCTGGCGGGTTGCCTGCCCCTAGTCCACTTCTGAGAACTCAGTGTGGTCTTCTCCCCACAAGCGAGGATAAAGGACAGAAGGATTCAGAGTCCCCTGCTCAGTGTATTGGGTTACAAATACTATTTGAGAAGTGAGAGCCCAAGTCTATCTCGACAACTAGCCCTTTCCACTATTGAGATTCTGTTTCTTTGACACGGGGGTGAGCATAGCAGCTTAGAATATTTTATGAGATAAAGCAAAGAATATGGGCATAGGAATGCACACCTGTAAATCCTAGCACTTTGGAGGTGATGGCAGGAAGAAGGTCACCACAATTTCCAGGCTATTTTCATTGACAACTGGGAGTTACAGGATAGTCAAATGCTACACAGTAAGATCTTGTGTCAAGTGGGGAAAGCACATTCACAGAGTAAATAACTAATAATACTATTATTCTAGTATTTATAGTTAGGTCTCACAAGGTATCACTATCGTTGTAGCCCCTGTTGGTTGAAATGTCCCAATGTGACAACACAAACGCAAGCTATGTAGGAACATCTATTCCTGTGCTCCTCTGTCCTTGTCCACCAGACAGTAACAAAAGTGGGCATTTTACTGTATTTCATTTTCTCTCTATGTGTATGTGTGCATGCATATTTGTGTCTGTGCCATGCCATCTGTGTGTGTCCCACGCCATGCCATGCATTCAAAGGTCAGACAACAACTTGCAGAGGTCAGTTCTTTTCTTCCACCATGCGATTTCTAGGAATCAATCTGAAGATGGCTATGTTTACAAGGAAGTGTCTCCACCCTCTACACCATCTTGCCAACCCAAGAGTAGGCATCTCAGGGTTTTATTTTACCTCACAGAGTGACGATCCTCCTGCGTAGTCTCACTAGATTTTCAAATAGAGATATGGAGCAAGGCAGCCATGACTTGTCTTCTCTTTGACCTAAAGGCCATAGCCGTATATCACTCCTAAGAAACCGCGTTGCAGGTAGAATGCACTGTGAGAGGTGTCCCCATCGTCCCCCGTAGTACCTAGCTGCCAGTTTGCAACAGTAGACTGGAGTCCAAGTAGGTTACAGGAACTGTTCAAGGCCACACAGCTGCCCTGGGGAAGCGTCTGATCTGAAATTCAGGTTCTGACCCCAAGTAGCCTGTACCACCCACCATTCCCATGGGCTCAGCCACAATAGATAGGTGGAGACTATGGCAATGTCAACTCACCAGTGTTAACTTCTCCATAAATTGTAGGTTTTACTGTTTGGGATTTCCAAAAACAGTCTGTGCTCTTAACTGCTAAGTCATCTCTCCAGCCCCAGTATTGGGTTTTCAGTAAAGGATCTTGCTGCTATACACTGTAGGGCAGGCTGTGACTTAACCTTGCTCTACCCACCAGGAAACAGCTTCCTGGGAAGGAAGGATCTATACCTCCAGGAAAAGCAAGTTGTAAAGACCTTGGCTCTGCTCTGTAGGGCTGGTTTTCATGAACAGTCAATAACCAGCACCCTAAAAATATTTCACTGGGGTTTTAATCTTGTCACAGTCTGCGGTGTGTGTCTGAAGGTCACAGAAATATTACAGTAAAACACTGGGATCTCAGAAGAGTGAAGTGCTTTGATTGGACTCTGTGTGCAGTGAGTGACTTCCTCATAGCCGCTAATCCCCAAACGAAATAACCATCAAGAAATATTAAAACACACATTTTATTAGTTTCATTTGATTTCTTAATTGCACAAAGTCAGTTTACCCATTTAGTGCTGTGTGAAGTGCTTAGAGGCAAGGCGCACATTAAAGGGATTATTTCCATGTAATCCCCCCCTCCCAGAGGGTAGGAGCTGATCACTGTGAATCCCAATGTGCTCTCTGTCACAATACCAAGTGGAAGAAATAGGTATGGTAAGATGAGAGAGTCAGCAGCAGAATAAAGTAAGAGAGTGTAATTTAATAGCTGCACAAAGTACCTCATTTTCAGTAAAAGTTGGGCGAGCCTTTTTCAGGAAGAGCTATTACCCAAACTCAATTTTGCCTTCTCTTTCCCTGGTTGTGCCTCTGCTAATTGATAGATGTCGAAGATGTGTAGCCTGTTAAGATTTTAATCAAATGCTGTCTGCAGGTAGAGGTGATCATCTTCCCCAGACTTGGAGCACTGAGCACAATGATTGATCTGAGCATCCCGCTCTCTGTGACAGTTTGCCCTCCCTTCCTTCCTGGAAGGAGACATTTGGTAGAGTTTGGAAAGATGCTGCCCATTACACGGCAAAGAGGTAGGAATCGAGTTAGGTGGTTATACCCCCAAGAAACTGGATGCTCTGGAAACTTCTATGACTCACCATAGCTGCCATGAGTCCATCACACTGCAAAGGACAGGGAAACCCATTAGTGACCCAGGCAGAGCTTTTTCCTGTCCTGCTGCTGACGTGCCTACCCCCACCGCAGTGCCTGCCATGCAAGGACGTTCTGTTAGGAGCATTAAGGCTGGCCTCAGTAAGAGATAATAGTCTGAGCGCTCTGGGAGTCCGAAGGTAAGGCCGGTCCTTGCAAGCAACTTCTACCCCCACCTGAAGCAGGTGACCCTTTTCACAGAGGCCGTGTTTGACAGCACTGAGATACTCAGCCCCCTCTTCTGATACTTCATATTCATCCTCTGTTCTTGGAGGCAGCATCATTCAAAGACAAAATAAAACACTTTTTAAAGCCCTCGAGGAGCTTTCTACCATGTATTTTATTAGATTGAAGGCAAAACAAGCTGATACCAGCAGAAAAAAAGATGGCTGCTTCAGACCCCAGCTGACCTCTTTTGCATGGAAAAATTCTCCATACAATTACAGAGCTAATGAGTGATATTTAATGAAAACATTATGCCTTTGCATATATTTGTAAGAGGCACTTCGGACATTTAAGCTTACATAGAAATAAAAGGATATGCATTTTTTTAAAAATATGTTAGAAATCTGTGTATTTAAAAGAAATACTCGCCTGCTATCTCTGGCTGTTTCTGTAAGGGTTTTTATACAAAGCACAAACTTCTCAGCATGAAAACTGTAGGACTCAGTCAATCATCCAGTTGACACCAAACATACAAGTATTTGATGATGCGTGGATAAAACAGCTGAACGCAAGGCAGACTTGTCCACATTTCACAGAACGTTTTGGCTCTATGCAAACAACACTGTATTGGGGGTGGGGGGGAGTGGGCTAAACAATTGCTAAATAAATACTTATGGAGAAACAACATTCTTTCCCTTCCAAGAATCCTGAAGTATCTGATGATAGAGACTTGGAGCCGAAATTGCTTCTGGGGCCGTGTCGTCCTTACTCTTCTCAGAATCGGTGTCACTGTGTTACCGTATGGAACATGGAAAAGCCCCTGACACCTCTCTCTCCACTTCTCTCCCTCTCTAGGTGGAGCTGACAGGCAGCAGCGTCTTTGACTATGTCCACCCTGGGGACCACGTGGAGATGGCAGAGCAGCTGGGCATGAAGCTCCCGCCTGGGCGGGGCCTCCTCTCGCAGGGCACCACAGAGGACGCGGCCAGTTCAGCATCTTCCTCCTCTCAGTCAGAGACCCCTGAGCCAGGTGGGAATTGCGAAGCCAGTGTGTTTGCAGTTGGCGGTTGGTGGGCAGGACCGTCGCCGAATGAGTGTGCTCAAGGTGCCCGTGTGGAGCGACTATAAATAGAGCTAAGGGTATTTAACAATTCCACGCAGCTTTCAGCCCCATGCAGTAATTAAATAAGGAAGAGATTTGAAAATAAGGAGACATTTTAATAAGTGTAATCCAGAGATCTCATTTCAGTTGAACAATGCATCTGGAAGGGACGATCTCCTCTGGTTTCCCTTTCAAATTACTAGAAGGAGATCTGCGGGCTTGGAACAGCCTCTCCTTTCTTCTTACACATTTATTTATTATTCAGCAAAATGTACCCTCTGGCAGAGGCATCTTGAATATTAGCTTGTAGAGAATTAAAAGTATTGGGCATTTGCAGAAATCTTGGTTTTCTCTCTCTTTCTTTTATTTTCTCCCTCCCCGCCCCCCATTTTTTTTTTCTTTTTAAAGCATCAGAAGGTACTTGAAAGATGTGAACAGATAAATTAAGGCTAAAAAGAAAACAGAAATGGCTACATTTTAAACCGCCTTTCCACCCTCAGTATTTAATTAGATCAATTGTATAGAGGAATGAACAGAGGTGACATTCCTCATTGGAATTCCTTCCAGGACTCTTATAGACTTTGCATTCAGAATGTTCCCATTTTCATTGTGTTGTACTGATGATAATTTAAGTATTAGGGGAAAATCCATTTATAAATTAAACAAAATGACTTGATATCCATCAGTCCCCTAGTTCATCAAGCTGTTCAAACACGGGGAAGATTGGCTGGTCGGCCCGGGTCTTCCGAGAGCGCTGGTAATTAGATCTGCGAAGGATTTATTCTTTGCTGATTGGGGCTTTAAATTAATTGAAGTTCCACATTTGTGGTTTTGTCCTTTTTGTACTTTTTTAAAGGAGATATTTCATATTCTTGTGTGGTGGAGTGCTTGGCCAAGCAGCAGTGGTTTAAATGTTAATTTTTCTCATGAGAAGTTTAAGATTTTTAATGAATCAAGGCCTGATTTCAAGTGCAAAGTTTTATTTGCTTACTTGAGAAGTTATTTTGCACTCTTCAAAGATGCCTGCATTTAAAACTACTTGGTCTGTAGTTTTAAAACAGAATTTGCAACACAAAAGCATCATATTAGAGAGGAAAATGAAAACCCTGCCTTAAGATTAATTTTTAAAATAACTACATATTTCAAGAAAATAATCTTTCCTGCCTGGAACTGATCACAATATGTGTATTCATAGGGAAAAAAGAAAAAGTATTGCCTCTCTTGGAAATATCTTAACTCCATACAGAACCAAATCCATGTTTTCCCACAGACGTTAAGGGAACCCTTGGGCGTGTCCATTACTCATAGTGTTCATTTAAGACCATTCTTTACCCTTTACATTGAAAATAACTTCCTGGGAGAAGCCATATAGTCTTTATACCATAGCTCACTGACTTTACTGAATGAATATGTCAGCTAGATAATTGACACCAGCTTTTCATTGTTAGAACACTCCTAGCTCTGTACACGAGAGGCAGCATGTGAGAAGGGCTTTCTGTTCATTGGGTCTAAAGATGGATCCAGGGCCTGGCTTCCTCATGACTCAGTATAAAGGAATTTGAATTGAAAGGCTGTTGTCTAATGGAAGGTCTTGAGAAAATGGATTCTGTTTCCATGAGTCACAAAGATGACTTCAGGATCTTGTCGGTCATTCAATACAAATCCCAGCATTGGCAGCATAAATACCAACAGGCACCCTTTGCTGTTGCCCCTGGGAAAAGATCCTAAGAAGAAGCGAGTGAGCCAGTCAAACTTTCCACTTTTCCCATGGAAAATTAGTCCTACTTTGAAGCCCAAGTCTCCTTTACTGCAACTCCCCCCCCCTGCTCCACAGGGTTTCATATCATGTCCTACAGTTTCTTGTGTAGACACTCAACTGTCCTATGAGATAGATCAAGTCCTCCCTTCTTTCTGCTACCAGGCGAGACTGCAGGGTCCGCAGCCACTATCCATCCACTGGTGTCTTCCTAAGAATGTCATCGGCCACACCATCGGCCTTGGCGTGGTTGTAGTTTGTTGATGACCTTCTAACAATCTACATGCCTCTAAACACTGAGCACAGCTCTTAGGTGTTCCACGGTCATTTCAGAGAACTGTCACCTTTTCAGTTTAGATAACTGAGCTTTTGTTAATGCACTGTAAAGTTAAGTCATATCCCAACTGGTTCTTCTAGGGCACACAATAAACCCAGTTAAATAGCCTAAGGAAAGAGCTTGGATAAATCCCATGCACTCTGTTCTAGCCTGCTTTTCATTCTGCACAACTGGAGGACACAGGCTGGCCTTCTTAAAGGGATTCACTCCTGCACTTGTCTCCATACTTCCTTCCTCCAGACCTACTCTATCATTTATATCAACAACTGATTGACAGGCACTGGCTTGCCCACCACTTTTCCCAGCATTCAAGAGCCAGTGCCCATCAGCTAAGCTCCCATAAGAAAGGGCCCTCATTCTGCAGGGTGAGTGTGACACCCACCATTAGGGCATACCAGTCCATCTTAGCTCTATATATCTACTGAATTTGGTTATTTTCCTTTGGGATTTGAAAATGCAATTAGGTTGACTGCTCAAATACACCCTGCTCACAGGGTGCTACCTGGAACGAAATATCTTCACTAATACAGATGATTGCTCCAAGAGAATTACTTTAAAAGTGCACGTCAGGCACTACATCCCAAAGCTGCTTATGTTTCTCAGAAGCTGAAAATTTTTAACAAGATTTCCTAATTCTTAATAACATGAGGGAACATTATTGAAGACTCTTGTTCACTACCTGGTAATCTTCTAAACTCTGATGAAACGCAGACTCCTTTCTATGTACCGGTAAAATTTGGTTGGAAAAGGATATCAGTATCTGGTTATTATGGAAATGAAAGGGCTAGCGGGTAAGGAATTTTTCAGACGTCCTGATGTGTGCAGTGTAGCATCACTAAATGACTAAAATCTAAATAACACTTGGCATTATAATAAAAGGAAATAAGTGACTAAAGCCATTTCAAGGTGGTGACACTGTGCCATGATAGGAATTCTGTTTCCCTGAGCTGCCAACCCTCTGATTGTCTTGTCTTGAATCTGTCTCAAGATAATGGAGGGGGGGTGGGGGGCTGTTGAGCAGGAATCTGTAGACTTGACAGCAAGCCCAAATAAGTATTTTTACAGATAGTTCAGTAAATATATTATTTCCTTTGGAGAAATCTTAAGTCAAGCATTAGAAAAATAAATGGGTACCCTGGCTTTTAAAAGCCCTGATATTCCAGAGGGCCCTTTTGGAGGAGGTAGGTCAGAATATTCTGAAGGAGACTGTTCCTCACTGTCCGGCAGGCAGCCATTGCTATTCCCCGGCAAGCTCTGACAACAGGGGAGAGCAGCCCCTTGGTGCCTGCCGCTGACATGGTGAGCTACTTGGATGGTGCATTTTCACTGTGGGTCTGCCTGTGCCTTTCTATGCTCCTGATGCTTCTGCATCTTGGTGTTACAAACCCTATCAATCCTGCCTTCCAGATGCTTCATAAACAGAAAGACAGCTTTTCCCAGAAATCCTGAAGGAACTTTAAAAATCTCCTATTTTGAAGGCAGAATAATTTTTTTCTTGAGTTGTCAAAAAATGTATTTTTACTCAAACTTCTTTGTTCATATAACATCTTTTATAATTATAAAATTAATTTATACTCATTATGAAAACTTCAGAATGTGCCGAAGAGAAGTGGGGGAAGGCAAAGCAACATTGACTGCTACTGAGGAATCACCTTTGTACAAACAGGGCCACCACACAGCCTTCCAGATGCCGTCTCTCTCCCTGTAGGCATACACACCTAAGTAAGAGGCTCCAAGGGCATGCTGCTTGACTTCTGTTTTGTCTATTTTCCTAAGTAAGATCCTGACATTCATCTCTCTGGCACCCTGCTTTCTCATGTAACCTAACAAGCATCTTTCTGTGTCATATTTCTCTCGTCAAAATGAAATTCCCTCTTGTCTCCAGCGGTTTGCCTCCTATAAGATAGCAGTCAGCACCCGCCATAGAGCAACAGACCCAGGCCTTGCTTGGAAAGAATTCAGCGAGGACAAGAGGTTCTTGTAGCTTATTGGATGGGTGTGAGTTTGTAGGAGGAGAAATCAATACTACACTAGGATTTAGACAATTTAACAAAATACGTGAGACAGTATTGGGGGTGAAGACTAACTATGGCAGCATGGTTAACCGCTGGGTGTCTAAAGCATAGGCTATCATGTCTCACATTTCGGACAGAATGTAGTCTGTTTTGTGGGCTGAGTTGGCGTAAGCTCCATGCCTACGATGCCTGTTCTGTGTCCCAAATGCTGCTCGAAGGGATGAGGTAGGAGAGTGTTTATGGAAATGGAAATTACCGTCATTGCTGTGTGTTACCTCTAAATCCTCCATCTACAGAAAATGACTCATCACTGGGTGATTTTTTTTTAAGTGAAAAATTAGAGAAACCGATGACAAGAGGTAACAACAAAGAATATAAAATTATCTGAAGATCAGGTCAATATTTTACTTCTTGGATATAAGATATATGTTGAGTTTGTTGTGTGGGTTATTATCTGGTTTGTGGTAGGTTTTTGGTTTTGTTTTGTTTTTTTTTTTTGGTTTTGTTTTTATTTCTTTTTAAAGATTGATTACAATTTCCTACCAGTGAGCTGAATTTAGAAGTTAGACAAGGGAAACCATCTCACTAAGTTCACATCCGGCCCAGGTCCCCAGACAGTGTGACTGTATCCACACCACTGTCTGCTGTATTGCAAATGTCAAACAGAAGGTGTAATGGATTTAATATTAGCGCTGGCCAAGGTGTTGAGGGAGCTGTTAATAATGTCACTCCAGTTATTGATCTGAAGCCTTTAAAAATCAGAGAAAAGTGAGAGATCCTCTACTGGGGAAAGGCATACAGTGACTGGTTTTTATTGCCAATATATTTCTACATATAGAGTGGCGACTCTCTGGAATTATGTTATTGTCATTAATCCATGAGAGATATTTTTGGAGCCATTATATGGTAAGATAATATCACGGAGACCATTCTGAATGCTAATGATTAGAGCAGTCCCTGTAGACATAAATAAACTTCATGTTTTTGCATGATGACTTCAGCATTCATACAAGTTGTAACATAATAGGTCCTTAGCACATGGTGACCATGTTTTAGGCACTGGACATATAAACAACAAACTACAGTGCACCTCTTTCAGCTTTCAAAAGCTCTGACAATAAACTCTGACGTGACTAGGTAAGGGTGGAAATAGATTTGTTCTTCCAGTCTGGAACCTGTTCACGAAGTTAGCCCTTCCGTCGCCATGTTGGTCTGCACATAATAAAATCCCTGCTTTTCATATTCCCAAACTAATAAGTGAGACTAAAATTTATAATTTATGTCTAGTGCTTATCAAGCTGCAAAGACGCATCTAATCCTTTCCCAGTTTCCCTCAACATAAACAAAGATAAATCCATCAGATAATGCCGTACCGTCATCGCCGTTGGACTGAATATGAAGTGCTTTGCCACTAAACAAGTTCTCAGTCCCTCAACCTTGCTTGACACTTGTTAATTCCAGGGGCCCAAGTACATGCCATAGAAACACCCCAACAAAATTAACCTTTTGATAATCCAAAGAGATTAGCCTTCAGGAGTAAGTGAAGCTTTTATGCAAAATTGTATCTCCAATATGATTTCTTATCTTTAACAATGTCATTGTTCTTTTGAAGTAGAATATAGACTATTTTCGAGGCAGTCCTGAACGTAAGGCACACTGTGAGCTCCGTATTTAAGAGAGACGGTTTGAAGCCAGCAAGGTCTGTTTGGCGAGACCGACAGGTCTAGGCTGTATAACACCCGGTCTCAAAAGAAACAGAAACGGCAGCCACTACTTATACCAGGTCTGCCTTGCCAGGTTTAGAGTAATTCTCTTGCCTCAAAAAAGCTACCTCGATGGAGTATTACTTTTTTCCCTGCAGAACATAGGCTATTTTTAAATGTCACCTTTATCCCTGATTAAGCTAAACAAGGCCACTGGAACTGCCACCAAAGGGAAAATACCCCACCCCACCCTGCCGTCTTCCTGCATTCAAACATAAGCCCACTTAGTCTGTGCTTGCCATGCTGTGCTGCTTCTCAGTGTATGGTATAAACACTCACAAGGTTGGCGTAGACGTCCAGAATCTTGCCAAGGGAACTAAAGATGAAAATAAATCAAAATATTCTTCCCAGTAAGCCCTCTGTCCCAGTCAGCACCTGAGTGTTGCCCTCCTGGGCCAGCTCACCGGATGCACAGCTACAGCACCAGACTCTTTGGGACCTAATATTTTGAAATCAGCATTGGTGACCCCTTCTCCACAGAAGGCAGATTCCCTTTCAGTCCCAGAAAAGATACTGGGATGATATGCACATACACACACACACACACACACACACACACACTATTTCTTATTTTTAACAGTCATTGTTCTTTGAAATAGAATATAAACTATGTTTGTGGTAGTCAAGTATAGATATTAATTATATATATATAACATATATATGAATATACATAAGTATATATAATATAAACAAATATATATTTGAACTATATATAAAAGGCCTATATATTTATATATGTATATATAAAGCATATATTTATATATATGTACATATATAAGGCATATATATGAAGTATATATACAAATTAGTGTAATGGTATTTTCAAGGTCCATTTTATTCAATAGCAGAAACGAAGATATCTTACCAAAATATAGGTTAGACATTAGGTTAACTCTGGGTATGTCTGTGTATATTTGCATGGATGTATACATGTACATATGTGTTTGTGTATATGTTTGAGTGCATACATATTTTTTCCTAACACAATCCAGCAAAATGGTTTAGGAAATAAATTCTTAAATACATTTTGTTGTAAGTTCCCTTAAATAGCTTGCCAGGTTGTAATTTTTACTTCCATTTACCTATAATGATAAGGGGTACATTTTTCAAGTTTCTAAAATGAAACCTAATACAAGTTGTTAATGATGACATGTTCTGCCCATTAAAAAATGTGGATGTCTTTGTCACTGGATAATTAAAAATTATAGATTCTACAGCTGTTGCTTTGAAGAAAGCACAAGTTATTTGCTTTTAATACATATCACTGCACAGAAATTTCATCCCTGTCCAAATTATACCGTTCTGAATTCTTCATCTGCACTAAACAGCAGCCGTACAAAGGATCAGTTACCTGGCATTGACTGAGCTTTGCAGGGTGCACACATCAGAAGAGGCAGAACTGGCTGGAAACCATTTCCACCCCTAGTGAGCAATTTACTCATGATTGCTTGGGGAAAATACTGGAAATATTGCTTCTGTGTAAAGTTTGCAACTTCCAGTTGTCAGCTCTTTGCCAAGCAGTTATCCCCAAGTATAGCTTTAGTGCACAATACACTCTGGCCACTGTGATCATGGTGGCCCTCCTACCCTGCTTGGTGTGTGCAGGGCATGGGAGCTGCTAATTACAGGAGTTAATCCACACCTTATCCCTCTGAGGCAGGTCAGCGTGCTATCCTTGTTCTACAGCTGGAGGAAAGGGGATGGAAATGCTAAGTGGCTGGCTCCCTAGCCATACAGGTTAGATTTAGCAGCCAAGATTAAAAGAAAAGGTACAATAGTGATGTTGAAGTAGGTGGGAAGACAGGAGACAGGTGATGGGGGTGGGGTGTGAGATGGACACGGTAGGACTCACACTAGAGGAGTTTCCACCAAAGGGAATCTGAAGTCCAAACTGAATCCTAATTGTCCCTTTACACATGTATGACATTGGGCTAAAATACTTTTTTTAATAATGAAGTATCTTATGGGGGGCGGGGTCCATCTAGTCTTTTGCTTTGCTTTTGTCTCTGCGATGAAAACCTTTATGCTACAGTGAACAATGATCTCTGAATAAAACACAGGCAAGAGTCAACCTTGAATCCCTCGTTCCATGTTCACTGTGTGACCCCAACCAGGAGCACAGCCAAAATTGTGTGCTCTCAAAATTGTGCTTGACTCTGTCTCAGCCAGCACTGGGCATGGCTCTGTGTAACCTCATCAGTCTCTTCCTTCCAGAAAGTCTCCAAGAGGGGCTTAAGATAGACAAAGAGCACTAATGTCCAGTAGGAGCGAGATATGCCTGCGGATAACTGCTAATGGCATGCAGTCCTGGTTTCTAGACCCTCTAGAAGCAATACCCAATTTCTTCTCGCTTACAGAATCAGCAGAGTGGGGTGAAAACTTTAGTCTTTGCTCTGGCTATTATTAACCATAGTGAAACTTCATTCAAGATCTAGGTCTGCTTAGTAGAGACATTAAAGATAGCAGAGCTTACTCAACAGCTACTGGTTGAATATCATGTTTCAGATATGGTGTGAAACACTGAGGATACAGCGATAAAGAACCCTGTATTCCGATAGCTGACCATTCTGTGAAGGGAACACATGAAGTCATTCCACAGTGCAAGCATGTAGATTTATAGAGAAGGGCAACATTGGAGCACACATCGGCAGAACTACTTCAGCAACAGCAGCTTCAACATCCCCACACACACGTGCAGACCCTGACTACCAGAGGCCTTGCTGGCCATTACCAGAGTCTGTGGTTGTTTTTGTTCTTTTCTTTCATTAGGTGACCTAACACTGCCTGGGGCATAGTCTGAGAGAAGGAGAATCCCTCTGACTGATGCTTCCAGACTGCAGAGAGACATCCTAAAAGGGAGGTGTCCTCAAACAGCCTTCCATCCACCTTAAGCGGGCCAGTTTTACAAACTGAAATTCAGGAAATCCTGGCTTGGACAACTGTCCTGACTGGAATTTTTCCACATGAGGCAGAGCTTTTGCAAGAAGTCTAACAATAATAAAAGCTATTTATTGATGCCACAAGTACACTTGGCCCCCATACTCCTGTTTTATAAGAGGGTATACTTCTAAGTATTTTTATTTCTCAAAGCAATCCCCAAATGACCCTTCTAGGTAGCTGCTTAGCATACAAGAGGTAACGGTCCATCGTCACTAGGCGGAGTCACAGCCAACAGCCAGTGGTTTTCCACAGTTGTAGTGTAAGAACATGCAGAGCAGCTCAGTGATGGTGACGAGCTTTGACTAGGAGGGATAATGTCTGCATCCTACTAATGAAACCAATGTCAGAGCAGAGAGACAGAGACGGTGTTGAAGACACTCACCCCACACAGCACAGTGTGATGGTGGTGCTGCATTCTGGGGCAGAAGGGGAGCCCCACCATCCTGGATAAAGTAAAGGAACATTTTCTCTCTACTGGTGCAAGATCAGAGAGCACCCCAAGTGCCACCATGACCCTTCTGAGATTAGGGCAATAAGTCACTCATTAAAGCAGTGGCCCATTCAAGTGTGCGTATCTATTAATGATAAAGTCCCAAATTTAGAAACCTCCTCCGTTAAGAGTCCTATTCTGCAAGTCCCCCTGGATGGCTGAGTTCCTTCTGTAATGTGACTAGTAATGTACATAGAAATCCTGACGTGAGCCAGCCACTCTGCCAAGCATTAGACCATGCATGATGGAAGCCAGTTCCTCACAAAACATTATAAAGATGGCAGCCCTATCTTTCCCATTTTACAAGTGGGCTATTGGCTTAGTTAGGATTCCATTGCTGTGAAGAGACACCATGACCAAGGCAACTCTTATAAGGACAACATTTAATTGGGGCTGGCTTACAGGTTCAGAGGTTCAGTCCATTACCATCAAGGTGAAAGCATGGCAGCATCCAGGCAGCCATGGTGCTGGGGAAGGAGCCGAGAGTTCTACATCTTGTTCCAAAGGCAAACAGAAAAAGACTGGCTTCCAGGCAGCCAAGAGGAGAGTCTCAAAGCCTACCCTCACAGTGACGCACTTCCTCCAGCTAAGCCACACCTAGTCCAACAAGGCCACACCTTCTAATAGTGCCTCCCTGGGCCAAGCATATTCAAACCACCACAATTATTAAGAAAAAGGATATTTTTAGCACATGAAAGCCTTAAAGCTAGTAGTTGAAAAGTCAAGGATTTGGCTCCAAAGCAGCCTAGCCCAACACCCAGTACTAACCATTCCTCCAAAATATGCTGCCACAGCCTACCCGAAATAGCTATCCACCTCCCACCTGAAATCACCATCCATGAGCACCCATCCTCCTTCCTACCCGAAAGGTCTTTCTTACAACATAGGTAACTTGCATTCACAGCACTTGATACTAGACTATTTTTCCAGGAATGTTCAGGGTGGTTCACTAGAAAAACCTGGAAACAAAAGTCATTTAAGAGACCAGCACTGGGGGGTGGGGAGGGCAGGGCGCAAGGAGGAGGGAGGGCTGGAGAGATGGCTCAGTGGTTAAGAACTTGCTGTTCTTGCCAAAGGACCTGGGTTCAGTTCCCAGCACTCACATGGTGACTCACAACCATCTGTAGGCACATATGAGGTATATATACATACAAGCAAAACATACACATTAAATAAATATAAAAAAAGAAAAACATTAAGAAGAGGCCAACGCTGTAAAGCCAGCATGAGGAGGAGTCAAGCAGAAATATGGAGAAAACTTGCAAAGCCAGCAACAGTGGTCTGGAATTAAGGGTGACACGTAGGGAAAGGCAGAGAGCCGGGTCATGCTCAGGACTTAACGAGGAGCTTCTGGGGACCTTTAGACGTTTCTCAGGATCATCAGCCCACTTCCATTTGATATTGTATCCTAAAACATTTAAAATAATATATGTGCATCAATTGTGCCATATTAATATATAAATTCCTTGAATATCGAATCGAATGCTAATTCTTTTAATGATTTACTCAAGTGTATCATAGAATTATATTGCTCCAGAATGTGATGGCGTTGATAAAGCTGTTGGTACCAGAAGGAAGTAAACGTCCACTCACTTTTGTCTATCCACCTTTTCATTGAGTAGAGTATGTTGGAAAGTGATCAAAAGCTTGAAAATGATTTTAATTGACCATAGAAAATGAATTAAAATGTCATCTCTATGTAGAAAATACTTGTATTTCACAGACATGATGTAAAAGTGTAAAAGTAACATAAGTCTAGACCAGAGAGGTGGCTCAACACAGTAAAGGAACTTGCTGCCTGACTTCCTTCCTAAGGGCCCACATGGTAGGAGGACAGAACTGACTCTAAAAGATGTTTTCTGACTTCCACAAGCTTGTACATGTGCATGCATGTACACACACACACACACACACACACACACACACACACATACAGAGAGACAGAGAGACAGACACACAGAGAGAGATTTTACGGTAGTACAAGTCTATAGCAGCATATGCAAGACCTTCACAATCTCTTTCAGTCTTTCAGCTCAGCATTCATTCAGTCATTATTTAGTACATGTCCACAAGATTGGCCTTATCCTGCTCTCTCAGAACTCACACTTGCACAAGCCAATGTCAGAGAGAGCCGAGGTCATTTTTTAAGTAGCAGGCCAGCTCATACCAGCTTGCAATGGCCCAGTTGGTCATCTCTGCTTCTTAAAACATGTTGCTGACAAATTCTACTGCAGAATTTCAAAAGTGGATTCCTTTTAACTGTTAAGTACAAAGAGGATCCCAGTGTTACACACTAAATAAAAACAGCTTCACGATTATCTTCTCCCTGGAGATTTACAATCATTACCGGATGAAGATTTCACATTTTTATGATAGGTAAGCCTAGTTTTAGACTACTCTTTCCCCATTCCTTACGATGCACGAGCCCTTCACTGCTATGACAAAATACTGAGAGAAGCTAATGTTATAAAGAAAAGAGGTTTATTGCTCTTGGCTACATCACTTCATGGTAGACATCAAAAGTAGGGTATGGGGGGAATGGAGGTGATACAAAGCAATCCTATGTCCCAACACCAAGTCAGGCTCATTGCCAGTCCCACAATTTCTTCCAATCCACTGATGCAACCCAGGCAATGATGTGTCTCTTCACAGCCAGTCACCTCCCTCACCACATTGTGAATCGGGGTTAGGACACATTCAAATCATAGTCAAACCATAGAACCATATTCAGACCACAAATAAGATAAACTTTTCACAGCAATTCTTATAACCACCCTCCGGCTCAAACACAGGATTAGCCACTCTACATGGTCTTTCAGTAGCCAATGTCACTCATCTTCCAAGGCCTTCATGATACAGGCAGGGTCACAGATAGGCCACATCTTTGAGGTTATTTACTCTCATAAGTAGCTTTCATCAGTCCAAAGGGTCCCTTCAAGCTTTTCTAGAAATAAATCTAGTAACTCACTAAAGATTTTTAAGACTCAGTGTATACGTTCCCTCTTTTATTGTATAGTGCTGGCCCTGTATCTATAAGCACTCAGATCCTTCTTTATCCTGTCCTCTCTATCTTCATTAGCATAAAATGTCTGATTTCCCACCCACTACAGCAGCAGGCCAATAGCTCTTAGTGTAAAGCTGACCGTAGCTACCCAGAGAAGTCCAGCAGCAACCTTCAGTTACTAAAAGGTTCTTCTGTTCTGTTTATAGCAGCATAACTGCACTTAGCATATTACAGACATTTTTCCTATGATTCCCAGACTGGTAACTTGCAGGTTACCTTACCAACTGAGAGTTAACAACACATGAATATGATGTCACACCCTAACTTTAGGACAGCCCTTGTGTTGTGGCTTGTATCAATCACAAACATGTCAGTGTATGGGCCTTGGAACCCAGCACCCTGTTTCTATTTTCAAACCCTGGTTCTGTCATTTAGTGGATGTATGACCGCAAGCAAAATAATTTAATTATATGTGCCTCAGTTTCCCCATTATAAAATTTTAACTCTGTATTCTAGATTGGATACAGGACTAGGGATGATCTCCATTTGATTTTCTCCTCAAACAAATTCACATACAAGTATCTTGTGAGGATTCAATGAACTAATCAGGTAAAATACTTAGTGTGATACGTAGTATTCAGTGAATAGTATCATTACTTCTGTCGAATTATGCATCCTGTTACCTGGTTTATTCCTTAGGGAAAGGATGGTCAGGGATTTAAAGATGAGATGTTGGATCTGTTCATGAAGGGCTTAAATTTGGGTTTCATTGACATCATGCACTTGCTGCCTAAATGAAGGGTTCAGATTCTACAAGAGACACACAATACCCAAGGGGTACTGAATACCCATCACACTTGCCCTAAATGGAGCCCTTTTGCAAGAACTTTGTATATAAGGAATACTCTTTTGGAAATAGAGCTGTCACTGATCTCCAGCCCCTACAATGCACTGGGCTTATAGATCCTCACACCAATCCTGGGGTGGGTATTTATTCATTGTTTGTGTGTGTGTGTGTGTGTGTGTGTGTGTGTGTGTGTGTGTGTGTGTGTGTGAGAGAGAGAGAGAGAGAGAGAGAGAGAGAGAGAGAGAGAGAGAATGGCCTGCGTGCATTCATGTGTACTACATGTGTTCCTGGTGCCCATGAGGGTCAGAAGACCCTGAGAGTGGAGTTACAAATAGTTCTAAGTATCCACATAGGTGCTGGGAATCGAACCTGTATCCTGTACAAGAGCAACAAGTGGTCTTAACTGCTGAGCCATCTCTCTAGCCATCCCACTCAGGATTCTTAGAGCACAACTAAGATCTGTGATTCTTATTCCGTGTCGCTCTTCCTGGATTCTGCACACCAGCTTTGCCAGTTGGCGCCCTTGGCTAAGGCTAGCTGGGAGCCGCCTAGTTCTTATTTGGAATAGACCTGGGTGCTAGTCTCCTCCGGTGTGAGGCTTCCATCCTGGCCTATTAAAATGTAGTCAGCTTATGACCGAGCACATCTGACATACTTGACTGACATTTTCCCATTTTATCTGGCTGGGCCATTATTTTGGAGCCATAGCTACACGTGGACTGTGCTTCACAAAAGACTAAGTGACCCACAATCAGATTTAGACTTAAATCTCCTTTTACTGTCAAATCAGATTTCATGAAGCCTGCTGGTCTGTGCTGGGGAATGGGATGGGAAACTTGGGATTGGCTTGAACTTTAAATAAATCAATTTATTTTGTGTGGGAGGGCCTCAGTTCATCACTAATCTTGAGAGCTGAAATGAATGTTGATCTGGTAGAATGCTTCTGTAAAAAGCAAGAAAGATGCCCAGATGCCCTGGCCATGGGTACTATATCTGGACTTAAATAAATAAATTAAGAAACTCATTTCACATAGGCCACCAGGCAGTCATGAGATGTTAATGACTTTTAGTCACTGCCAACCTGGACAAAATTCAAGCCAATGACCTATGGGTGAAAGGCTCTATATATCCCATTACCAACCCCCTGAGCCATCCAGGCGCCCCTGACAAGGTATTTTATCATACTGAGTCCAGTGCAGTACAATAGTCCAAACTCCCATACCACCAGGAAATCTTCTTCTATTTAAAATGTATAAAAGGCACATCAAAGCAGAAAACCTAGTTCCTCAAATGAAGGAAGGGTTTCTATTGAAAAAGAAGTTTTGGAAGAGGGGAGATGTGGATGCGCACACATGCGCTGTGTAGAGGGCTACTCTAAAGTCCAAAGCTTCCCGCCATATTTACTCCTCTGCATCTGAGCATTTAGTAAACAGGCGCACCTTGGAGTTCCATTTGAAAAAGTCATTAGTTTGGGCTTAACATTTGTATAAAGCTGACTCGTTAAACCCACAGACAGTGCCTTCTCTCCTGGCTTGTTTTTAAAGTGTCATAAATAAATGACTTCAGTGTCCCACAAGACAAATGTTGTTTAATCATCTAATGCACTCATTTATCCTAAGCCTTAACCTTAGTCCTAAATTAAGTCTGTTGCGAAAACATAACTTCATCTAAAAACGCCCATCAATCCTATATGGTTTTGATAAGCACATTTAAAAAACATAAACAACCAGACAGTTGTCAGTCTAGGCGAGGCCCGGGCACATCTAAGAGTTATTCTCCGGCACTCATATGTCATGCCCACACCACCAACAGCATGACAAACCAGAACAGGCTTGTACCTTGGCTGAGGGTTTATATTTTGAAATGGGGGGAGGGGTGGCTAGGATACAAGAATATAAAATAGAACAGGCAAAAGTCAACCCTCCCACTTTCACACCAGACACCATGGATGTTTTTTGCTTGTTTTGGAAAAATACTAATAATTTGACATTAAAATTTCATGATCACATATTTAGTAAATTGCATGTCAAGCCTTTGATTAATTTTCACTTGTTCACGGTCCTAAAAGTGTGTCAAAGAGTCCGGTTGTTCGGAGCCCAGACATGAGTAATGACTGTTGAAGGGGCTAGCGTGCGGAGAAATGGAGGGAGAACATAAACCCTGGACCAAACTGGGTGCTCGACACCTCAGAACTAAGCGTCGTAGTTTGGTGAAATCTTGGTTTGATGGGTAGCCAGTTCAATTCCAAACTCACCCTCCACCCTTCATTTACAATAGTATCCTTCCACAGTGGATCGAACAAAACTTTCCTGGTTTTTGTTTTGTTTGACTGGCTTTCTTGGGTCCTGCAAAACTATTACCACAGAGCCCCAGGGGGTTGTAGGATGTTCCCTACCCCCACCCCGAACTAGGGCTTTAAATTTTTTTTTAATAGATAAGAGTATTCGGCAAATAGCTACATTGAGAATAAACTCAAAAATTATCACCAAGGCCCTTTCCTCTGCCATAATTTGTCAAATCTGCTGATAGGGAACAAATTCTATTCATAAAGATTTTATTTGGGAGGGGGCACCTCTTGTGATTTGGTAGCAATTCAATTATAGTTCTGTGAGATAGTGAGCCCAGAGAGGGAATCCAGACTGACAAGAAATATGACGGGACAGTTACAGAGTGTTTATGCAATTAAACTCTCACTGACAATACCTGCAGCATGATGAATGCGTGGGCGGAGGTGTGTGAGCGCAGGCAGTGCCCCACAAGTATTGCCCATTTTTCATTATTATACAACTGTTCAGATCTTTCAAGAGCAGCCTGAAGTGAGGTGGGAAAGAAAGTGCTGTTATGCAGCATGTTAACTGAACGCCTTTTCTCCCCTTCCCTCCCTCCGATGGGTCCTGATACGGCAGGTGATGAAAGACCACCTATTTTAGAAAAATGTTTCAAAAAGATTAAGATTTACCCTGAGCTTGACATATATTAATTTTGGATACCAAAGGAGGTTTTTATTCCTTTTTTCCCCCCTGCGTGTAACTTTATATCACTCCCCAACTGATAGAATGGTGCATAATTAAACTATGGGGTTATTCCTTTTATGCAAGCCGGTGCAAAGGGCAACTCTGAAAAGTAGGATTTTACTGATGGTTGATTAAAAAAGAAAGGAGAAACTTAAAGGCCTTTTGTAGAGAATCACAAAAGCTTACGGAAGAGATTAATTTGGTTGGGCAAAGCCAGTGCCTGACTGCCTAGGTCTTCTCTGGGTACAGGGACTCAGGAATTGTGTGACTCCTGAGCCCCTAAGGGACCAAGAGGAAAGCCCCAGAACACTGATGGTGTTTGGGGATCTTAATTTGAGATTTTGGTATTGGGGTATGATTTTGATTTTTTTTTAAGTATAAATATCCTGATATCTTGATTTTGAAAAAGAAAAGAAAAAGATACGAGCAAGGAGATACTCCCTGTACGGTGCTCCCCATGTGGAGGTGCTCCCCATGGGCAGATGATCAACCCCAAGGCCTAAAGTAACTGAACAGGAAGCCAAGTGAATTCCTCCCAGGGCCCAGAGCTTGGCTGGTGCATTGTGTGGCAGTGAGAAAGACAGCAAGGCCAGCTTGTGACAAGGGTACAAAGGGTGGAAGCAAAATATGTATGCCTCTCCCCTTCCCACACGCACATCTGTTTAAATTAATGAGATTTACTTGGGGAGGAGAAGTGATATTCATCTTCAACCCATCCTTCATTGCTTAGTACCGCTGGAAAGCTGCTTTTGATGATAATGTTTTGATTTTGATTTTGCTTAATGGTTGATGCTCCCCTGTTAACATTCTTCTCCCTTCTGGGGGACGATTCTGTTTAAAGAAATCTTGCGTTTTACATAGAAAATTTCGGTCGTGATGACAAGCCCCCATTCATTCGTTCCAGACCCTCTGTTCGGGTCTGGGCTTCGAGGCTGAGAGCTACAGCTAGGCGTACACCTCCATGAGTGCTTCAGAACCAAATGAGCTTCTGTGTGCCCGAGTGGAAGGTGTTAGAAATCTACCTCCCATCTGGAGACTTCACCTGTGTGACCCCACCCACCCGCAGAACTCAGTGAAACAACTGGTCACGGTGCAGCTTTATCCGTGCAAGAAGTGAGTTGCCTGGGCCTCCCCGTCGCCGTGAGCCGCATAGAAATCACCGTATCCCATAGGCTAGAGATTAATTCTTATAATCATTCCTTTTGTTCAAAACAAAAAAAACATGTATTCTGTTTCATTAAAAAAATGTTTTTATCAGATGTGAATTTTTAATGTGCACTAAAATTGATAGTTAAAAAATTGTTTTCACATTACTTAGGTGTTAAAATTACATGGCGGCGTTCCTTTATTTTCAGAAACCAGACCTAATCCTGTTAATTCAGAGTGAATGACAAATAGTACTAAGACTTTCCCCAAGTTGTTACGTTCATTCAACCTGCTTGTGTTTTGTTCTTCATCATAATTATTTCCAAGTCAAATCTGCACTGATTTCCTTATGGACCTGCGTACCTCCGACTAACTTAAAGAATTGAGCTGGGATAATTCACACAATTCCTCGGGGGTCATGTTCACTGTTTTTTTTCAAGGACATTTTTATTACAAAGCTGATGAAATTTGCATATTAATTCATTTCTTTCAATTTTTTAAGATTAAATGTTGTCAACATGTATCAGTGCAAGGCTCTGACAGTGCTGATGAAATGGGTCAGTCAAGCTTGAACATTTAGAGTAATGCAGCCATCTGCAACCCCCTCGCCCCTTGTGGCACTCTGTGCTACCACTGCAACTTGATTAAAAAAAGTTTTATTCAGTGCAGGATATTAAAACATTATCTAAGAAATGATATGTGTTAGTCCTTCCAGCCGTCTACCCGGAAAGTGTACTCAACAACAAAATGGATCCAAAAGGATCCTTGAGGGCTGGGAGTTGGTGTTGTGCCCATCCTAATTAAACCACAACCCAAACGGGCCCAAGCTTTCGGTTGGGTGGAAGGAACTTGGTACAGGGAACTTGAGTTTAACATTTCCTCTCCTGGTATGCCTTACTAAGAAAAAGACGACGTCACATTTGAACTCTGGGCAGACTGGGGGTAGGTACAGGGGTGTGAGGTTAACTTCCTTCCTTCCCGGTACCCCAAGAAATGGACCTGCCCTTCCTGACACTAAGAACATTAGAATGTACTGTTCATGTCTAAAGCCCTCACAAAATGCCACTGGTGGGTTTTCACGTCTTCTTATTCCTGTCCACAAACCCAACATGAACCTTACGTTGCACTGATTTATCCGGTTCCAAGACAACCCAAACACATAACTTCCATCAGACTCTCAAATAGCAAGACCACTTAAGTGAAAAATCCCGTTACTATTGTAGTGCTTTTCTATGTCAGCCTTGGTGGACTTCCCAGACCACTTATTTTTCTGTATCTGCTTTTTAGTCAAAGCCTCTCTGGAATGTACATTATGCCATTAATAGCTTCCAAAGGAAAACTTCTTACAAAGGAGAATGCTGGCTAGCTATTGAATTTGGATAGCAAGGCGTCCTACCTGACATCACTCCATTATGGCCACCCAACTCCCATCCCCGCTGGCAGATGGTTACTATCAGGAATTTCTGTAGTGGTGCACAATACATTTTTAAAAAGCATTTTCTTTTTATATAATTTAAACATAAATATCATCAAAAACTAAATGCATTAGAGGCTCCATTTTTGAGGTTGTTCACTTATGGCAATGCACAGTCACTGTTGAGTTCCTAAACAGGAAAGCTTGTTTGGTAAAGGGAAATAAAATGTACTGACTCTTATTAAGGGAACTGCAAAAAGTGAGAGTGGTCTCAGGAATGGTTTTCTCCTGGTTTTGAATTAAACTCCCAAACTCATATTGCATTGAAAAAAATCAAAAATCAGGCTTCACATTGTCGAGTTGGAAAATGTCAGATATGAAATATTTAAACCTTAGAATACAGTCTTCGACTTTGGGTTATAAAACTTTAATTTTGTGAGTTGGTAGCACTCCAATAGTTCAATATTTTTAATTCTACAAATCCATGTTTATTAACTTTCAAAGTTTAAACAGTATCACCAAGTCTATTGAAACTAAATTATTCTGACTTGCGAGAGCTATAAGGTAGCTGTAATTTGTTTTCTACTTCTACATAAGTGACAAAGACAAAAGAAAGAACAAATAAAAAGAATTGATTGCCACAACAGTCCCTTCTTATAATTTCCAAATGATCTCAGACTCAGGCTGATCATTACCTCCAGCCAACACGCCATTGGCAGGATTTTCCCATGCAAGTCTAGTGGTGTTGAATGCAGGCCGATCTGATTAAAGGAGCATCCGTCATATTAATTGTTGAGAAATCACCTATGTTCTCCCCCTCAAAGGATGTCTTGCTTTCTTCCTTCTTGTTTGAAAAACATGAACCTGACAGCAGTTTTAAAGCCCTTTACTCCGTCTCATGGCTGCTTGATTCAAGCCAGGATGACTTCCTCTCCCTCCAATGAGTCCTCAATTCCCACAATCTCCCAGTGCATCTTCATCCATGTTCTAGCGAATTCCTGACAAAGTGTGTGTTCGTTGCTTAGTTTCCAGCGAGTCTTCAACACTTACCCTGTGCTAAGTGAAACACATCGCTGAGACAGCTGTGGTATCACATGAAGAACACTAGAGAGAGAGACTAAGGCACACATCAGCTCCAGATTCAGTCTCTCCCAGGTGGCTTGCCTTAAGCATGTATGCAAACACTTGGAGTCCCCTTCTGCATCTACAAAATGGAACCAGTATTTACTCCAGGAGGGCTGCTGGGGTCATCGAAAGCATAATAAACACGAAAGTGCTAAAACAAAACCAAACCAAACAGCCCAAGTATTCTCTTTAAGCAGCTTAGAACACTAATACAATGAGTAAATAGTACAGCCCCAGTTTGGGAGTGTTATCCTGTGACTTTTTTTTTATACTTTCACAGGTGAACAGTGGCCGCTTGGATTTGTACATTCCAATAACGTGTCCACAGCAGCGGCTGTCGACTTCGGGATCCAAGTTAGATTATCCAACACAGTTCTGATGAAATCCATTCCATAACTTAATCTGTAGATAATTTAGTTTGCTGCCAGTGAAGGAAAGTGCATTTGCTGTAAACCCAAACTCGTGGTCGCTAGCAAGAAAATTCAGTCTGCTTTGTTTATTGCTTTTGTTTCATATATAATGTATATGACTCCGTGGTGATTTGTTCAGGGAAGAGAAGCTCGGGGGTTACCTTTGCATCTCGACTCTCCTGAACATGTGCTACAAAAGCATTACTTACTTCCCAGTTACCCAAATCAACTTGAAGTGCCAAGCTTCTCTCCCAGGAGCTATTTTCTCTGCCTGTGTATAAGCTTACAACCGTGTTTCTTTTTGTAATGATACATATGATCACAGACAGGTCTTTCCTGGGCTTTAGAATGCCCCCGTCTTTCTCTCATTTCAAGTTTCTGAAATCAACTACTGCCTGTTAGGGTCCACAGTCCTCTAGCTTGAGAGTGCAGGAGACTTGTCCAAAATAAAAATATTATCATCACCCCAGGGTATCCGTAGACATGGTGACGTCATTGAAGCTTTTCTGAGATTTCTATATCGTTTAACTACACCTGAGTCTGATGTCCGACATACAGTGTTTCTGCTCAAATTCTACTCAAAATTAGCTCTTGGGCAGCTTGCCGTCATTTAGCCAGAAACTGGAGGGCACCTCGGGTAATCTGGGAAGGCAGATGAACTCTGTCCTTGATCAGGGCGATCCGCACATAAGATGAGAAACACTTGCTCTCCAGACTAGAATGGCAGACCTTCATTTTTTGATGTACACATTAATTATAAAGGATGGGGGGAAATGGAAGGCAATAAGATGATGGCACCAATAAACAAAATTTCAGTCCTTTAAAAAATGCCAATTAAACAAGAAGTGGCCCCACTCTCCAAAAATAACTCAATCAGAATCTTTCCTGGTGTTGTCATAGGGTGATGGGAAAATAAACTAAGACTCCAACCAACTGTGGGAAAGTCTACTTTCGAATTCCAAGTTACTGCTAGTAACTACAGCTTTCATGGTATCCATCAATGTACAACAAAACCAGAGGTTTTACATAAGGAATTCGCAAGATCAATAGTCCAAGCAAGGATGAGGGAGGGGCTCACAAAGCCCCTCCTCTTGCTAAAGAGCTATTAGCAATTGGTGACTGACAGAGGAACGGAAGTTCAGTTTTCTTCAGGGATATGGACCATAGTAGGTTGCCCAGGCTCCAGTGGATGACTCTATACCCATGAACATACAGGAAAGACTAATTAGACTAAGTAGGTTACTTTAAAAATAAAATAAAAGAACATGAAAGTAAGGGGAGGAGTCTTTGAAGGGGTCCAGGAGAAGTATTATGGGATAAGGGGTAGATACATCATAGTCAGTTCTGTCCAACCCTCAGAAGCTCCATGGGTAGTTCAGGTGGCTTACATTGTGGAATAATGTTATGCACCCCCAAAGTCACGTTTTTAGAACTTAAACTCTTTCCTCCAGGCTAAGCCATCCAGGTCCATCTTGCCTTGTCAGGTCATTCTAAGTTAGCAACACCTTCCCCTAGATGCTGGCTTTAAGTTATTCTACATGACTTCTCTTCCTCAGGCCGGTTTCCCAAAGAAACCATACGTGTTCCACTAGAACTCCAAGAATGAAGGTGTATAAAACTATCCACCATAACTTGCTATGGTAAAAATGAATAGAATTGATCTGTCGTCAAGAACAACCTATGATCAATAATGAGGATTTACTAAGTAAGTCAGTTATGCCATCAACATAAAATACTATGCTGCCATTAAAAAGAGTGGTGAGTATGTATATGTTAAAACATATAAAATTTCCCAAGCAATAGGCCAGAGAAAGGCAAAGGGCATTACAGTTTCCATGCATGCTGTCACTTGTGCACACATAGAAAGTATCTATGATGTCTCTCATGGCACACACAGAAATGTGTCCTTCTGCACACATCCAGAAATCCTGGGGCAGAGCTTGCCTCTGGGAGAGATTTGGAGTGAGAATGGGGAGGGAGATTTGTTTTCTCTCTATACCCTCTCTATACTATTTGGAATTTCTTTATCGTCATGTAATGTGTATTAACTTTTCCGAACATTTTAATTGTTAGAAGATGTGAACATTAAAAAGCCAGCAATATATATATTTAAGATAAATACCATCAATTAGAATCGAGTACGCATAAAAAAGAAATCATTCTAAAATCATTCTTTCATGTTCAACCGCATCCTTTTGTGATAGAGATGTCCCTGTTGGACTAGAAATTCACGTGTATAACACATCTGCATTTCCCTAACTGAAGGACACGGAGAGCTTAGAAAATAAATGAATTCCACAGGATCACCAGGCAGTCAGCCCCCCACTCCCATCCCCACAGCCTTGTAGACTGGATAGATGCCAGAAATGCAGCTGCCTTCATGGAGGAAGAGGAGGAGGAGGAGAGAAAAAATAGACACATCCTCTGGCAACAAATAGTGCTTCGTGTGAAGTAGGATGCTTAGAACATTCCATGCTGAAATGCTTCACCTCAGCCATAGTAATTAGAATTATAATTCAGATCTGGGATTCTTCCCCACCCCCCGTCTGAGGTTCCACAGCTTATGAAGTCAGCAGAACGGGGTTATTAAATCATATCCTACCTCTAAGTCAAAGAGGGTTTTCTAACTGTAGAAGGCACGGGAACTGGGAGCGTCCGCTGAGCAGTCCCGTGGGTGAGGCGATGAACCTATCCGAGGCCCAGCTAATGACCTGGTTTAGAGGCATAGCTCATATATTCCAAATAACAGAGGGGAAAGAATTCCAAATAGCTTAACATCATTAAACCCAAAATGCTATTGGATCCTTCCTCTGTGGCATCATAAAACTCCTTCTCCAAGTGGAGGGAGAGATGTGCCTGCTATAAATCGCCCAAAGTTTATGCCACCCCAGATGCAAACTTCACACTAACTTGCTCACTCTGGGGAAGGTTCATGGGTTTGCTTTGTTTGGGGGATTGCCTTGGTTTTCTTTCTTTCTTTTTATTTATTTATTTTTTTAAAGCAATAATAGTCTTCGTAGGATGGCTGCCGTGTCAGCATTTATCTTGAACCTCATGGATATGAGTTCTGACTGGAGTCACCTTTCTGACAAGTGTTATTGTGACTGTGTTTTATATCCCTGTTCAGAATGGTTTCTAATGGGAATGCTCTGTCTACCTCGCTGCCTCACACTAAATTATAGATGGCACAGAGACAGGGCAAACTGCGTGTGAGTGCAGAGCTCCACTCCTCTGTGATGTCAGGGCCCCCACCCCTCCTGTGCCTGGAATCAAAGTGGGAAGTAGAGATATGCAAAACATTTGTGCTTAAAAATAATGTTCTGTCAGTTATTAAACAAGTGATATTTCATTTAATCAGCTCAGGGGATTATTTTAAATGAAAAGGCAGAGAGGATGATTTTATTAACACATTCCTGCCCTAGAGTACTACTGTAATAATTCTTTACCTGCCTAAATTAAAAAGTTATAATTCAGCCTGTCTACAGGAAGAAGTTCTGGGTGATTGGATTTTATTAGTTCTTTGATTTTTAGCTTCTCGCAAATGGAGGTGAAGCCTGAAAGGCTCTCCTATAGCCATGAAGAGTGTCTAAGCTACTTAATAAATCAGCCTTCTCTGGCTTGTGTTGGGACGGGTAAAGTGAGTGTTCTGAATACTGCAGTTCTTGAGTTCAGCTCACCAACCCACTTGCACATTTGAACCTCACTGCCATCCAGTCCATTGCTTATTCACAAAAGAGTCGTTAACGACTGGACTCCTGTACAAATGTATTCCCCCCCGTTATATACAAAGCATTAACTTGGATGGAGAACAAAGAAAAGAACAGAGTTACATGGATGGGCACACAGAGAGTAGGGAGATACACATCAGAGCAAAGACTACAGGCGTGTTTGTGGGGAGACGGAGAAGAGGAAGAGAAGACCTGGCTGGAGGCTCCTGTGTCCACCCTGTCACAGGCGAGGAAGCAGAGCCCCAACCCACCATGATGAGTGTGGCACTGCACAACCACACGGCACCATGCCTGTCTCTCTGTGCTCGGAAGCAGCACTGCGAGGCTAAGGGCGCCTTTAATGTCATCCTTCTATAAATGAAAGAATCACAGTCGGAGAAATTCATGCTTTGGGCCTGACCATTGGGCTCGTGATTTCAACCTGAACTTCTAAGCTGTCCTCATGAACGCTCACGACGACTGCTCTGGGTCCGTGTGTCCTTCCCATATCGGGTGAGCACACTTATGTGCCAACTGAGATTGCAGTCCCTGCTTTGAGCGTTGGTGCAAGTTCTCAGCATGGACCTTGGTTCCAAAAGAGTAAGGATTATGCCTAGTGCAAAACCCTTCCCCCAGTGCCAGGCCTTAGGCTTTCCTTCAGTGTTTGTTCTCATTTTTCTTGGGGAACAGGACACTGTTGCAAGTATTTCAGATCACATGATGTTTGGGTGCCACACTGCTCCCAGCTATTTGACTTGCTGGTTTCTCCAGGGAGAGCACTGTGGACAGCTCCTTAAAGGCTGGCTCCCTCGCTCGCTCGCTCACTCACTCACTCACTCACTCACTCACTCACTCACTCACTCACAGTGTCTGAGTGCCTACAAGGCTGAATCATTCTCTACCCAGGAGTGCAATATGTGTATTCGATCCACACTCCGTGCACAAAGTTCTCTACTGGGTCCTTTGAAGGGTGTGAAGGTAATAAGAAGTAGGGCTGGTCCCCGAGGATCCTTCCACCTAGTAACAGAAGCACATACATTGATGGGTACAGGAAGAAGGCAGAATGGAAGTGAGCCAATGCAGAAGGAGGACTATCAAAGTGATCATCTGTGCAGAGGAGACTCAGAACAAACACAGAATGTTCTGGGAAAATGCTTTAGAGACGCACCCTCAGTGCCTTTCAGAAATGGCCTCTCTGGAGACCCATATTAGCTTCACATTCATTCAAATTCTCCTCAGATATGCACAATAGTGTTGGTCATCTAACTATTGCTGCCGCCCAGTCTCAAACTTATCCCTGTTCCTTGGACAGAATTCTCTTGGCCGTATGAGAGGGAATTCAGCCAAAACTACAATTGTGGGCGAGTGCTTTTCTGCTGCGTTTGGAACGAGCTCCTATCATTTTCACTCATTTTCAGAGCTCGGGATGGGTCCGTCCAGTTGGAAAGAGCTCAAAACCAATTTCAGTGCAGATGCAAATAATCCTAACAAATTATTCTATAAATACACCACAAATAGCAATACTTTGTGAGGTTAATGGCTCTTACTTATCAAATAAGGAAACTGAAAAACACAAGTTGGATCATGTGACAAAAGCAGATTGATTCTGCATCCAGAGATCTGCTTCGTTCTTCTGGTCAGCATAACCATCCTCCACACAACCTTAGAAGAAGCTAATAGTCAGTGGGCTAGCTCATGACGCACAGCCATCCCTACCTCTGTAGAAGCTAATAGTCAGTGGGCTAGCTCATGACACACAGCCATCCCTACCTCTGTAGAAGCTAATAGTCAGTGGGCTAGCTCATGACACACAGCCATCCCTACCTCTGTAGAAGCTAATAGTCAGGGGGCGAGCTCATGACGCACAGCCATCCCTACCTCTGTAGAAGCTAATAGTCAGGGGGCTAGCTCATGACACACAGCCATCCCTACCTCTGTAGAAGCTAATAGTCAGGGGGCTAGCTCATGACGCACAGCCATCCCTACCTCTGTAGAAGCTAATAGTCAGTGGGCTAGCTCATGACGAACAGCCATCCCTACGTCTGTAGAAGCAAAAGACCACTGCCCAGCAGTGGTTTACACCGTGTACATGTGTGTGTGTGTGTGTGTGTGTGTGTGTATATGTGTGTGTGTGTGTGCATGCATGTGAGTGTGTGTGTGTGTGTGTGTGTGTGTGTGTGTGTGTGTGTGTGTGAAGATAGAAATACAGTGCTAATCTTCATTTGCATCAGAAGAGGATTCTTGGTTCTCCCTGGGTAGGGCCCATCCCTGCTACAACTGATCTTGCATCAGGACTGAGGAGCCAGAGTGAGGCTTGATGCACCTCACTTTCTTCAAATTTCAGCTATAGGTTGATAACTCTAGGTACATAGTTTCAACCCAGAAACTTCTACAGAGTGTACAGTGTGTGATCTTATATCATTTATCTGACTTTCTGGCTGACTTAGGATTTTCAGTTTAACACAGTGGAAAACCTCACAGTGAACTCTATCTCCAATCAACTTATTTTCTTCTAAAATCACATTAGATAAAGGAAGAAAGGAAATAGAATTGGGCTAGAATTGTTTTAATATTTAATACCAAAAACTTACAATTTTACAGTCAAGAGGCGTTTCAATCAACAGATATTGTGACATTAAAAGATTCACATAGTCCACAACTACAATGAGTAACTGACAGCCATATATAATAACAAATTTAAAGAGTTCACTGTGAGGCTCTGAATAGTTCATTAAATCTTAACACATCCTATGAGGTGGGAGCCACTGTCGACCCCATTTTATAAATGACTAAGAAATCTCAGAAATCTTTATTTGTCGAGATCACACAGCAGGAAGCATCAAGGCCAAGATCTGAGTCTGGCAACCCAAGCCCCATACTCCCCTCTACCACTCTGCACCAAGCTCAGAGACCTCACTCTGAACCTTGTCCGGGAGCTAATAACACCAGACAAGTTATTTACTAGCTAGGTCTCCATTGCTTTGTCTACACCCATGTCAAAGGATCATGCAAGGATGAAAGGGGACCCTGTGGAAAACCCAAGGTGAAATCCCATTCCATGACCAGGGGAATTACCAGGTAACAGACAGCTAACAAGCTGAATGGGTATAGGCATATGCCATGTGGTGTGTGGACATATAATTTTATCTCCACAGATGACTTCATTAGACTTTTATGGTCTTCTAACTATTAGTGGAATTTTGGTTAAAGGTAATTGTAGAGGCTGGGGTGTTTCTTAGCATGTGGAAGGACCTCAGTTTGTTCCCAAGGAATCATTAATCACACACACACACACACACACACACACACACACACACACACACACACACGGTGTAATTAATTGTGTAGGCGTGAACTTGACAATTTAACGTAGACCAGAACGGGCGAGAGGTCTAGCCATGGTTGTAGCTGAAGCATTAGCTTACATCCCCACCCCACACTCACAATGGAGTGGATAAAAGAAATTTCCCAACTATAGAAATGAGAAGCAGTTCATGCATAAAGCATGATAGCCTGAAGCATATTAGATCTGTTTATCTCTTTGTTTAAAATGAATGCTACCTGGTACAGTTTACATAACATGGCAGGGATCGGCCTGATAAGTGTTTGCATCACCTGGGGAACACACCGGCTCATTTCCTCAACACCTTTCCGCATGACTGGCTTGCCAGCAAGTGTAATAGCAAACAAAGTTTTAATAGGTCAAGAGCAGAGTAACCGCTCGCATTAGCAGGGGGGGGTGAGTGGGCTTGACGTTCGCCGAGGCTAATAACTGACACTTTCAGCATGCATTTTTGAATGCTGCTTAATGGGGAAGTTCAGAAAGGAAAGGCTCTTCCAGAAGAGCCTGCCATAACTTCTAAGCCACGGGTAGAAGGGAGAAGAGAAGGGTGTCACGGCAAATCCACACATGAAAATGTGGGAGCCCTTGAAAGCAGGTGGCTCAGACACCATTTCTCCTATCGCTTGCCTGTTCTCCTAACTAACGATTAACCTGCTATTAAGCCTACGGATTTGATGGCTTTCTGCTGCTGTCTCAAAGGTTGTCTGTGCTGGGCGAGGCCCTCATTACTAGCCTGTTGTTCGAGTGAAACCGCCACATAGTGACTGAGGCTGGCATAGCACATTGGTTTTACTGAAGCTGCAACAAGACAGATACATGCACTCTGTTTTAGAACCTTTCCTGTGTGTCAGGAAGGGAGAAAGAAACCTTCGTAGCATCTTCTGATTCCTTGTGTTATTATTTATAGAGTTAGTAGGAGCTATCCCGTCCATAGCAAGCCTTCCTTTCCCCAGCACAATCATAAGTTTGGGTAAAGTTCCAAGTGTGTTGAAATGAATAGCTATGCTCCTGGCCCTGGCTTTGGAAACCCGGAAGCCCAATTGTATCTCTCCTCTCCACATTACTGAGAAGGAGAGAAAAATCTGCCGCTGTATTCAGACAGAAGAATGGACAGACTTCCATTTGTTGAAATCTGTGTCTTTGGGAAGAGAAGAGAGCTTCAGTCATGTGTCAAAGGCAGGCGGAAGAAAAGAGTGTAGAGATACCCGTGCTTCAGAGAAATGTCCACTAATTCAGTCAATGAGCACAGAGGCGATGCTCTCTCATTTGGACATTTGCTTCCCATCAGTAACAGATCCCTTGCCCTCCGTCCATCTACAGAACGTGTTGTTCTTATGGTGTAACAAGAACAGAGGCAACACTGCAGTGCTCCTGTTCCACAGTGGCAGACACCATATAAGTTGGCCTCCATAAAGACGGGTCCCTACTCAGTTAATCCCACACAAAAGGACTGTCCCCAGGCAACACCAGCAGGGGCCACACAGTACGGTGACAGTCCTTCCTAGCAGAGTGTAGATTGTCCTCTAAAGCTCTGGCTCAATCTCTACATGCTGGGCTATTTTTAATTTTCGTTATTTTTCCCCCCTCACCACGTGTCTGTTTTCTAGATTCTCTCAGACCCTTCCATGACTCAAACAGCCTTAAATAATTCCTTTTCATCAACAAGTTTCACCATCTCCCTTTTCATCTTCCTCTTCCAGGTCATTATTAAGACTCTGAATAAAGCTGGTATCTGTGTTCTCCCCTGGGCTCCCCACAATTAACCTCTTTCTACAGAAAGAAATGGCCTTTTATTCCTTCTCATTTCTTTCCATCTCTTAACTAGTTTTTAAGATGTAACAGAATTTTAACACTTGCCCTATGGTTACCAATTTTGCATAATAGCCTCTTGCAAGGATTATTATTTTTTTCTCTCTCTCTCCTACTTAAAGTCCTTTGAAAGTCAAAATGTACCACACCTATCGCTCTTCCTTTTATCCATGATTTTGGGGACTCATTCAAAGGACTCTAGACCCTAAGTCCTTCCCTGCTTGCTCCTCCCAGGGTTGCAGAGTCCAAGAATACAAACTGTCTCAATGGACAGCCCTGGGCTCTGCCCGAGGATGGGTGTTCCTAAAGAAGAACCCTGGGACTTTTTAGGCTAAAGGCTGTAAGGGCAGCTGTTGCTTTTTCCATATTCCCCAGAGAGCCATCTGCCCTTGTTGAGAGAACTCAAACACTGTTTTTTTCTTTGTAGCTTTTTTAAGAGGGATGCATCTTCAGGTTACAGGCTCATTGTGCTTTTCCTAAGAGCCTGGACCAATGGACCCCTGGTGCTCCAAGAATGCAACGGAGGAAATGGACCAAGCAGTGCTCTAAGGACCAACAATCTGCCAGGATCCAGAACCTTCTTCCAGCTGCTGCCTTTCCTCCAGGTCTCTTCTTCTCAAGGATGGAGGAAAACTGGCATGAAGAAAAAAAATGGTCGTTCTTTATTCCTCTTTTTATTGTTTGGGATCTCGAAAGCCTGGATTTAGGAAAATCCTTTTGGAACACACCTGGCGAAATAACTGCAATTAAATCGTGCCCATGCCAACTGAAAATGTATTTTGAACCACGGATTTTTCCTCAAGCTCCTTCCAGTTTTCGCTGCTGTTCAGGAAGAGAGGCGAGGACCACAGTGTCTGTCCTTAGGTACTCCTCAGCTGCCTTCATGCGATTCTGTGGATTTTAATTTACTGATGTTTTCCTTCAGGCACTTTCCGGCAACCAGTCCCTGGGTCTTGCACAGTGCCGAGTACTCTGTTGGCACTCGACAAAATATTAAATAATCATCGCTTTCCTTTAAAGAAAGAAAGAAGAGGAAAGCAGCCACTCTTGAATTCTGCTTGTCAAACTAGAACCGTTTGCGTTCGAGTCTCTACTCCACCAGCGTCCAACCTAATTATGTGGAGGTCAATTTTGTGTTGCGGCTCAGCAGCACAAACTGTCTAAATCAGGACCAGTGCCTCTGCTCCTCAGAAATAAATATATTCTGCCTTATTAATCATCTTGGTCTAGTAGCAGGAGAATGATTTGAAGGCCCACAATCTGTTAGGAGGTACCACTAAGGAAAGAAATGTCCCTCTCTTCTCTGAACAGCACTGGACAGGAGGCTTGAGGATAAAAAATACAGGGATTTTATTTTAGTTGGGGGATTTTTAATTGCAGTTATCCCCCGCCGTGGTGTTCCTAAAACTATTTTCAAATGCAGCAGCGAGATTTCCCAAAGCAGGAAACAAGAGGAATAACACCATTTTTTTTTTTTCAAGGAGTTCCAGTCTTTCCTCCATCTTGAGATTGAAGAAGACCTGGAGGAAAGGGGAAGAAGGTTCTGGAGTCAGATGTCTGATTCTTAGCTTTACTAGTCCCTGGGATAGATCTTCCGGTCCATTTTGGCTCCGTGCATGCTTGAGCATCCATTGGTCCATCATAGAAATGGTGTTAATAATAGCATCCACTCTTAAAAATGCCAGAGGGTCGAATAAGTTAATACAGTCCTTTGAGAACGCTTGGCCCTTAGGAACGCTCTGAATATTAGCTGGTGTTACTTCGACTTTGTGTATAAAAATCACCCTGAGTTCTTCTTTATTTCTTTTCCCATGGAGTCCCAGGAACATTTTCCTCAGGGGTTTGATATCTGCCCTCTCATTGAGACAGGATTCATGGTGTTCTGGAAAGAACTTCTCTGTCTTTATGGTGGGCTGGACAGATGAAGGACTTGGTTTTCTGTTTCCAATGGGTCCCAAAATCATGGATAAAAGGAAGAGCCCCCAGGTGTGCCCCCTGCATTTCACTGACTTTCAAAGGACTTTACCAGGCCTCTATCTGAGAGAGAAGAAAAAATAATAGCTCACACTTGATGTCAAGAGGGATAAAGAAAAATTGCAACCAAGGAAGGTTAAAATTTTTCTGTACATCTTAAAAACAGTTAGTGTTGGAAAGAAATTCCGAGAAGAATAAAAGGCCATTTCTTTCTGTAGAAAGAGGTTAATTGTGGGGAGCCCAGGGGAGAACACAGATACCAGCTTTATTCAGAGTNT